>NC_072454.1:2438859-2648859 GCF_027596085.1 Anoplopoma fimbria
CTGTAGCTCTCTTCAGTCTGTGGACTCACTCATCAGCTGGGTCTTCATCCTTTTTCCTCGTCTCCTCTGCTTTTGTTTTTGCCTCCATCTTCTCTCAGGGTGAGTGTTTGCTTAGATTGCTGCTTCATCTGCGATCAAGTTGGCATTTACATCCAGTTGGTGGGATTTCAAGACTCCAGATGGATCTTAACTTGTTATGTAAAATGATCACAACCTCCAGCAACCACTAATTGTTACACAACGTGGTTGAGATCTGTCTTTGTGTATATTATTTTGCAGATATAAGCTACAGTGCCAAAGGTGAGTTCGACCAAATGCATAATGAAAGCTCTGTAATCTCCTCAATGGGAAATGAGAGATGCTGGATTAAAGGAGGGAGTTAGTTGGTGGACCCGGGAAACCCGAGAAAGAAGGCTGTTATTAAAGATTACTGGGCAAAGGATTGTTTAAACGACCCAAATACTTTGCATGCTGCAGCTCGACAAGATGCAGAGAAACCAACAGGAATATTAGAGGAACAGAGAGTTGTTTCTGCGTGTTGAAGTGCCAGAAGTGAGATTTATCTTGGACTTTCCTTCGGGGATCTTCTCGTCACCCTCAGTGGTCTGGACTCTGAGTTACTTACAAGAACGTGGTTTGCATTTTCTTTTAGATTCTTGCAGTAAAGCCTTTTTTTCAAACCTCCTCCACCTCAACTGATGGAGCTACAAAATATCCTACACAGGAGTAAAACTTAGTCAGGAGGCTCTCACCAAAATGTGCAGTGCAAACTAGCAACTTTCTCTCTGTTCCTGGAAGTAAAAGTGTTGGGGTTTGGTCACAGCAACATGTTGTTGTCTAAGAGGTTGTTTAATCGAGGATTTTTGCATGTTCACAGTTTATTTATTTTGGGAGGAACTTCCCTTACCTTAAAATTACAAGGGTACAAGGTTTATTTATTGTCGATGTACAAAAAATAAGAAAATACATGCACAAAAAAACAACAACTATATATTATATGTTGAGGGTGGATGTGGAGTGTCTTTTAGTATCCTTTGAGCTCTTCGCAGGCACCTCTTGTCACCAATATCACTGATGCTCAGTAGATGGGTACCAATGACGATTTGGTGGTTTTAATCATCCGTTGTAGAGCCCTCCTGTCCTGGGCCGTGCACATCTGGTGCCAGTTGGTTTCGAGTCAGGATGCTTTTTGATGCACAAGAACTTGGTGCGGGAGTTTGGCCTTCTTAAGTTTCTTTAAGAAGTCGTTTATGAGCTTTCTTAACCAGGATGGTAATGAGTGATAACCATTTCAGGTTGTTCACTTGTTGCATGACCTCAGCTCCATTGATGTAGACAGGGGTGTGTGTCTTTCTCTGCAAGATTGTTGATTCCCTCTCTGTGTGAAGTCTCATCGTTGTTTGTAGTGTTAGTGTCTTCTGCAAATTTCTATTTATGACGGGTGTTACAGTTGTGGGTGTACATGGTGAACAAGAGGGGGCTGAGTACAAAGCCCTGAGGAGCTCCGGTGAACAAGGTTCGACTGCCAGTCTGAACTTTCAGGGATCTGTTTGTGGGGAAGCCTAATAACCATTTGCAGATCTGGATGTTGATATGCTGGAGAACCAGTTTATCAAAGCACTTCATCAGAATTGGCGTGAGTGCCATAAGGGAGGGAAGTCATTCAGAGTGGAGACTGAAGATGTTTTAGGTAAAGGGACGATGGTGGATTGTCTCCAAGCAGGTGGGAACATCCAAATAGCCAGCTGTGTACAGTTGAATCTCTTTACTGCAGTGATATAGTCAGAGGATGGACTTATTTTATACCTCCACTTTACTCCCCAACTCAGAACGTGTTTGGAAAGAAACCTCCAAATATCTCACTGAATTTTCTAATTAAACCAGTGGCAACTTTTGTTAAACTGACATTATTCAACTAATATTTCCTCATATAAAATCCTCCTTTTTTTGGAGGAAGAATGCAGGATTGCACCACTAAAAATACCTTCATTTGTTCCTGGAAACAATGTTTCATGTTCAGGGGAAGAAAACACACATTTTCCTTTGTCCAGTCAGCCTTGTGAGGTCTTGAATGTCCCAGTGTCACATTTGTTTTCTTTATTTTGGAGGAATCTGCCGACAGATCACAAGGACTGTTATTAACCAAAGTGTCGTCCTCTCTTCCAGCAGAAGGAGGGGAATATGAAGGCTGATTTTGAGGCGTCTCTGCCCGCCGGACCGGAGGCGTCTGCGATCCAGTGCCGAGACGTGTGCCGGTCGTACGGCAAGCAGAAGGTCCTCAACAACCTCAACCTGACTGTACCACAGGGACACATGTGAGTGGATTTTCAGACCTTTTTCCTTGATTTTATTAGACACATATCTGTTTTATATATTCTTCAAAAACGGCCTGAAGGATATTTCTCTTTATTTGACCTTGTGCTTGGACATAAACTGTGTCTTTTAACCTGTCTGGTCAGTTAAAACACATTATTATTACAGTGGGCAAAAGAAGAAGTGATAGGGAATCAGGGGACGTAGAGACAAGACTAATTAAATACACTGTAAGTTGTGTTTATGCCTCCACCTCTCCCCTTTTAAAACACTAAACAGGCACAAGCAATGGACTTGTCCCTCTCTCTTCCCACTCAGCAGGAGTGTTCTCAGCATGCAAATGAGGTTAGCATACTGGGCTGAGGTGAAACCAGTCCAAGACAACAAGCTTTCCCACTTTACTGACAGGTCTGAAATGTGCTGAAGGACTAAGTTGAAGTAGTGTAACAGCAGGAATTCATGCAGAGGAAATATGTATATTTAGAAGCATAGTTTCTGTCTTTTTATTTCATGCAAACACAACAAGAGTTTTACATTTGGACCTCTTTTGTTTTTCTCTCATTGCCTCAAAAGTCTTGATAAAGTTAATCTTTTTAAAAGTTTTTTTATTCTCTGCTTATCAAGGAGGCATGCAAGAAAAACTAAACTTCCTTCCTCCTTGATAAAAAGATGATCATTTTGTGGGAGAAATTTTCCTTAAACTGTTTGTTTAAGCTAGTGAACATAAGAATCATCCTTAAAGAGGAAATGAGAAAGAAAACAGAGTTATAGTTAGAACAAGAAGACAGTGTTTATTGTTTTCATTGATTTCTTGTTTTAGATAAGTGGATAAGTGGACACATTTCAACTCAGTACATAACACAACACAAAATAGCTCCTGGAATGCTTTAAACAAGGAACAACTGATGATGAGTAATAGTTTTGTTTTCTTTTAGCTCTAACTGTAACAAGTAAACTGTGTTGAGGAGTCTGATAAGAGACAATAGAATGTAGGTCACCCAACAAGTATAAAATATTCTGATAACTTCACATCGTTGTTGTTTCGTTTTGTTTGACAGTAACTTTCACAATCTCACTGTTTACTCTGCCGTGTTTGTGTTGCGTTGTGTCTTATAGAGTCATCTGGTTATCTTTATCTGCTTACATTGACAGTGTCTACTTCCTTTATTGAAAATACTGATGAGGAACTCTTCTTCCATGTCTGACTGTGTGTGAACAGAAGCCACAGTTGCTCTTTCAATTCACTTTTGTAAAGATTAAACCTTGTAGTTAGAGCTGTGACGCCCTGTTTGTCCAACATCTGCTACTTAATCCACATGCAGTTAACGTTAAAAACAGATGATAATCAAATAAATCTGGAATTTACGATTGTTTTCATTGTTGATCAATCTGTACTTTATTCTATGGATCAATCGTTTAGTTGTTTGGTCTGTAAATGTCAGAATATGGTGAAAAATGTCTCCCAAAGGCCCAGGATGATAGCCTCAAATGTCTCTTTTTTTGTCCACAACTCAAAGATATTCAGCTTACTGTCACAGAGGAGTAAAGAAACCAGAAAATATTCACTTTAAAGAAGCTGAAATCAGATAATTTTGACTATTTATTCTTAAAAATGCATTAAACTGATAAACAGATTATCAAAATAGTTGACAAATTTATCGATAAACAAACATAAACTCTCACAGATGAACTCTATTTTAGTTTTTCGTTAAATGCCTCTGGGAGCCGTCTAGTTTTATCTTAAAATGCTGTGGATTCTGTGTTGCAGTTACGGCCTGTTGGGTCCCAGTGGATGCGGTAAAACCACGCTGCTGAAATGCATGGTGGGAACTCTGAAAATCTCGCGGGGTCACATCACCGTGTTGGGGAAGCCACCTGCGTACCCGGGTCACGAAGTGCCGGGGAAGATGGTCGGGTACATGCCGCAGGTAAACGCCACATCCTAAAGCCACTCAATCACTAAAAGGTCTGTGTAAATGTGTGTTTGTTACACACATATATATATGATATATATATATATATATATATATATATATATATATATATAGATAAATTTAAGGCCTTTATTTTGACATGAGGCAGTGTTTCTGTAAATAGACTTGCTGCTCTAACTTTCACAGAAAGCTTTCTTTTGTTGCTGAACTGGTCTTAAATTAAAGTTTAATTAGAGGTGAAACGTCCTAAATGGGATACTTTTTAAACGTGCAGATCCCAATTAAGTCCAATTAGTCCTTCATTCAGCTCCACATTGACTGCATGGCTCAGGGCCTCCTTTAATTTAGCTCCTGCTGCAGCTGAAGTGTGTCTCATTACTGTCGGTCTGGATACCTGATGAGGCCGATAACACACCTGTTATGAGTCCTCGGCTGGGTGAAACCTCAGCATCACGATAGGAAGTGATCTGTGAACCCAGAGAGGATGAAATGTGACACCTCAGCTGTTCCAGTGTTTGTAGCGGGAAGAGGAATTCATTGACTTGTTTTGACTCTTTGATTCAAACAGAGAGGCTTGCAATACATAATTTATCATATTCATTTGTTGTTACAGAAAAATGTGCATGCGGAACTTAAAATTGTTGAGTCATATTATTCAATTCAATTCAATTCAGTTTATTTTGTATAGCCCAGAATCACAAATTACAAATTTGCCTCAGAGGGCTTTACAATCTGTGCACATAACAGAGATACAACACATTCAATGTATATGACATAAATGATTCATATAATAAGACTACTTATAATAACAGCAGCAATTATTACAGTAGAATTATAGTTATGAAAATAGGGATAGTAATGTGATTAATAATAATAATGGAAGTAGCAGTGGGTGTCAGTCGGCTCACAGCAGGAGGCACGACTACGGTCCAGGTACCACAACGATTCATGGAAACCTGCAGAACGAGAAAGCAAAAGGGCTTCAGGGTGGAAGTAAAGCTAAAATGCTTAATGGTACAGGTAATAGTAATAGTAATGTGACTAGTAATAATAATGGTGGTAGCAGTCGGTGTCAGCAGGGCCGTAGCAGGATGCACGACCACGGTCCAGGTACAGCCACGATTTATAGAAGCCTGCGAAGCGAGAAAGCACAAAGACTCCAGGGTACAAGCAAGTCAATAAGCGTAATAGTACAGGCAATAATAATAGTAATGTGACTAATAATGATAGTGGTAGTAGTAGTGGGTGTCAGCAGGGCCTCAGTAGGTGGCACGATGACATTCCAAATATAACCCCGATTCCTGGGAACCTGCGAGGCGAGAAAGCACAAGAACTCCGGGGAAGAAGCAAAATCAGTAATGTGCATAAATAGGAGATTAATACATAAAGATGGAGGGAGAGAAGAGGAGAGAGGAGCTCAGCGTATCCTAGGTAGTCCCCGGCTGTCTAGGCATATAGCAGCATATCTAGGGGCTGGACCAAGGCCGAACCTGAACCAGCCCTAACTATAAGCGCTATCAAAAAGGAAGGTCTTAAGCCTGCTCTTGAAAGTAGTGAGTGTGTCTGCCCCCCGGACTGAAACTGAAACTGATAACTGAAGGCTCTGGCTCCCATCCTACTTTTATATACTCTAGGAACCACAAGTTACCCTGTATTGATTGAGCGCAGCTCTCTAGTTGGGTAATATGGAACTATAAGTTCCTTAAGATAAGACGGTGCCTGGCCAGTTAGAGCTTTGTAGGTAAGTAAAATAATTTTAAATTCTATTCTTGATTTAACAGGGAGCCAGTGCAGAGAAGCTAATACTGGAGTAATATGATCTCTTTTCTTAGTTTTTGTTAGAACACGTGCTGCAGCATTCTGGATCAACTGTAAAGATCTAAGAGACCTATTAGAGCAGCCTGATAATAAGGAGTTACAGTAATCTAGTCTAGAGGTAAAAAATGCATGAACTAGTTTTTCTGCATCGCTTTGAGACAGGATTTGCCTGATTTTCGCAATGTTACGTAAATGAAAAATGGCTGTCCTTGAGATCTGTTTTATATAAGAGTTAAAAGACAGATCCTGATCAAAGATAACTCCAAGGTTCTTAACGGTAGTGCTGGATGCTAGAGCAATGCCATCTAGAGAAACTATATCGTTAGATAATTGATTTCGAAGGTGATCTGGGCCTAGTAGGATAACTTCTGTTTTTTCAGAGTTTAACATTAAAATGTTACAAGTCATCCAGGTTTTTATGTCCGTAAGACATGCTTGAAGTTTAGAGAACTGGTTAGTTTCGTCTGGCTTAATTGATAATATTAATATTGATAATATTCCCCAAGGGAAGCATATATAAGGTAAATAAAATAGGTCCAAGAACAGACCCCTGTGGAACTCCGTGACTAACCCTGGTTTTCATCGAGCTTTCATTGTTTACATATACAAACTGAGATCGGTCTGATAAATACGACTTAAACCAGCTAAGTGCGGTTCCTTTAATGCCTATTAGATGCTCCAATCTCTGTAATAGGATTTGGTGATCAATGGTATCAAATGCAGCACTAAGGTCTAGCAATACAAGTACAGAGACAAGTCCTTTGTCTGAAGCTATTAGAAGGTCATTGGTAATTTTCACCAGTGCCGTCTCTGTGCTATGATTCACTCTAAATCCTGACTGAAAATCCTCAAATAAACTATTGTTATGCATAAAGTCACAGAGCTGATTTGCTACTGCTTTCTCAAGGATCTTAGAGAGGAACGGAAGGTTAGATATAGGTCTATAGTTAGCCAACACCTCTGGATCAAGAGTAGGTTTCTTAAGAAGAGGTTTAATTACAGCTAGTTTGAAGGCCTGTGGTACATGGCCCTGTTAGTAAAGACAGATTGATAATTTCTAATAAAGAATTGCTAATTAAAGGTAAAACTTCCTTAAGCAGCCTAGTCGGAATCGGGTCTAAGAGACAGGTGGAAGGTTTAGACTTAGAAATAGTTAAAGTCAATTGTTGAAGGTCGATTATCATCCTGACGATAAAAATATGCTTAAAACTCAACTAAAATACACTTCAATCACTTTATCTTACATTTAGTTCAGAAACAAATATTTTTATTGCATCACAAATAGGACGCACGTCTTTTTTTGTGTGAAAAACAAACAATCTTAAATAAGGTAATTCTAAATCTTAAGGTCCCTCTGCATAAAATAAATGTTAAATAAATTTCTTACATTATACTTCTTGTATTTAAAAAATATATATATTTTTCACTTTTTTAAGTCACTCTTTTTTTAGTTAGTTTAGTTTTTTATACCCAAAATAAAATTCTATTTGGTCCCATCCCTAATGGACCCTTATATTGTTTGCGTTGAACAGGAGCTGGCGTTGTACAACGAGTTCACCATCAGCGACACTCTGACCTTCTTCGGCCGAATCCACGGCCTGACGTCGAAGGAAACCCGGGCCCGCATGGATTTCCTCGTAGACTTCCTGGATCTACCTCAGAAGCACAGTCTGGTCCGAAATCTCAGGTAAAAAAACTGCATGTAGGAAAATGAGGATTTAAAATGTTTCCTGTTGTGTTTTTTGGGAACATAGTATTGAATGCAGGATTAAATGTAGGTCCATTTTATTGTGCATCATTTTGTTGCTTTTACACCTGAGGCTGCAGGTGAACGTTGGACGTTGTTATAATAGCCAAATAGACATCAGTACACCTGGTGATACTTCTATGTAACTCCTATCCCTAAAATAATGTAAAGACGTTCCTTTATTGAGAAAAAAACTGCACAACGAAAAAACATTGTGTCTTTTTTGTGCAGCTCTTTGCAGCAGTTTTTTAAATAAAAGAAAATATATATATATGATAATTTAGATGTTAGATTCAGGTGTGGTTGTCAATGCAGGTAATATCCCCAGAAACAGACAGTTTATGACATGAGTCTACAGTCACTTGTGGACTTTGACATCTGAATTCCCCCAAATTAACGTGCAAACACGCAGACAAACACAATCCGTCTCTCCTCCAGAGGATTTATTGCCCCAGTGGCCATAAAACAATATGACTTTGTCTTTTGAGGAACCAAGCAAAAGTCACAATAAAGAGGCAGAATCACATTTTTTATAATATTAGCTTTGCTGAATATTCTCACCATAGAATCACTTTTATGTGTGGTGAGTAATTTTAATTTTAATTTTAATGAATTCATTTTTAATTTTTAATTTTTTTTTAATTTTTAAATTTTTAATTTTTAATTTTTAATTTTTTTAATTTTTAATTTTAAAAATGTATTCTATTCATTTTAATTTTAATTACATTTTTGAATTTTAATTTATTCTATTTTATTCTATTCTATTCTATTTAATTTAATTTTATTTTTTTTTCATTTATGTAATTTTTATAATTTTAATTTTAATTAATTCAGTTTTAATAGAATCACTTTTATGTTATCGTCAGTGTTGCCACATTTAACTGAAGCCAAGCAACTCAAACTGACCCAATCGCCATAACATTACTATCTCTTTTTAGGATATTTAAGTCCAGCATTAAAAAAACGCTGCAGTACTATCATACTTTGTTTTTTAATGTATGTACGGAGAAATATCACTCAACCCTAAACATTAACCCCCAATAACAGAAGAGAAGTGACTGCTGTTTATCTAACTTTTCGTCAAAACTTTCCACTGAGTCAAAACTTTCCACTGAGTCCCAACATCATAAATCTGACATTGTATTGTTGCATGGTGTGCAGTTTAAAAGCCGTAAAGAAGTCCATCTTTGTGCTAGAAAGTCTCTTGTAACTGTTTTACCAAAGTAAAGCAATTCTCATTTGCAGCTCGTGGTTATTGTCCCACTAAAACAAATGATCAAATCGACAGAGTCTCGTTTTCTGCCAGCTTCCTGCTGCTGAAGTTCCTGGCAGCTCAAAATGCATCATCCTCCACTTAGACAGCTTCTGACGTTTTTTAATCCTTAGTTTCCAGACCAAAAAAAAAGCCTTGTTCTCAAGCCATAAAAGGAAACGGTCAAGCAATAAAAATCAAAAATAGAGTATTTGGCATTTCATCAAATATTTCTGTTTCAGCTTTAAAGTTATTTTTGAAAATGGGACTTTATTTGACTGCTGCAAGATGAGAGAGAAGCTGTTGTTGATATAACCTTGACAAAGATAAAAATAAGATGATAAGATTGTACTTGATTTGCTCAGTAAGCACTCTCTATAATTATAAATGTCTTCCCCATATATTTATATAATTTTTAATACATTTTTTTATTTAATTTATTTTTTGTATTTATGTATTTATTTAATTTTTATTTAATTTTTTATTTAATTTTTTATTTAATTTTAATTTTAATTTTTATTTTTTATATTTTTTTGTATGAATTTTAATTTATTTTTGTATTTATATTTCTATTTTTTTTTTTTTATTGTCCGTTTTTATACTCTGCAGTTATCTGAGGAAGATCAGCGTCTCTTGTTACAGCTCTTGATTCACTTCCCTGATTCGTCCACAAAGACCCTTACAACTAGTGAAACTAGTGACGAAACTCCTCCTGGCTTCACTGTGTTGTGTTTCTGTTTTTAAAGATGATCTTGCAACATGTTGAAACTGTTCTCTCTTTACACAATATGAAAAACATTCCTGTATGAATAAACACAGCGTGTGGCACGTGTCCTCATCAGTCTGTAAAAGCTTCGTATCATTCTTTCTTTTGTCTGTCATTAAATATAGGATCAAGCAGCTCATGTGTGATATATTAAAATTGATAATCATTAAATATCAATAAAATAAGGTTATAGATATTTAAATTGAATAAAGCCCCTTCCTCCCAGCGTCACACGCCCAGGTCCTGTTGTCCTCCTTGTTGTCAGGCCTGTTTTGTCTCTGCTATTATTGTTTTCGTAGTAATTTGCCTCTGCACTATACTTTTGCTCTGGTTTATGCTTTTAGATGCTTGTTTAAGAAAGGAGATGCACTTATGACTTCTGGTGACTAGTAGTTCTCTTGAATACCTATGTTGAATACACTTCCTGTAAGTCGCTTTGGATAAAAGCCTGTAATGTAATGTAATGTAATGCTACTTTCCTTCAGGAGAGAGCAGCATGCACAGAGTGGGAGAAGATTTACCTTAGTTGCCCTTTGACCTTTTTGTGTTTTTTCTCTGTTTCAGTGGCGGTCAGAAGCGCAGGGTGTCTCTTGGAGCGGCTCTGCTTCAGAATCCAGAGCTGCTGATTCTGGATGAACCGACTGTCGGAGTGGACCCCGTTCTCAGGGCGAAGTATGTAGAACACACAAGTGCAGGCTGAGATCACTAGAACAGTTGTCATTCAAGGTTCATTTATTGTTTATTGCACAACAGATATGCAGTTGCAGTCCCACTTTGCTACAAAATAACCACACAAAAAAGCAAAACTATATTATATGGAGGAGGGTTTCATACATTCACTGATAAAAAACATAAACTGTATATAAGAAGTGGACGTAGTCATTGTGACGTCACCCATTGGTTTGTGGACTTCAAGTTCGGCAATTTCGCCGTCGCCATCTTGGATTACTTTCTTTGCAACCAATGAACGAAAGTTACCATATTTTGAATGTGGAGTGGAGGAGTGACGTAGAGACGCCGTATACGTCTCTGGTGTCGACCTGTCAATCAGTGTGTAGCCCCGCCCTAAAGCATCCCCTGCTTTATGGTCTGTTTGACTCTAAATGGAGCATCATTTACTAAATGAACATCACGCTGTATTGAAGAATCACATTGGAATTTTTGCGGAGGGAACAAGTGTGATGCTAACTTCCTGTTGGTTACAAAATACGTCATTCCTGCAGCATTAAAACCCTCCCATACTGCTCCTGCTGACCTTTGAACCCTTCATCATTTACATCCATTTCACAAAATAAACCCTGTTTACATCCAGCACTTGCTTTATTTGCAGCTTTATTTATTGCAAAAATAATTTAAAAACACTGTCAACTTACGTTTCCACATGAGCTTACAACGTCTGTGTTCACCTAACAATGTGCACATTTCTAACTTATGTCCTAGTAAATAACCTTTTTGAGAGCTTACTCTGCCCCAGCTCGTTGTGTAACGGCACCACAAAGACTCATCAGATCAGACGCTTGGCAGGAAAACTGATGCTGGCGAAGCCGTGAGCTTCTTGCAGACTGAGATCTCTAGGGTAAAAACTTGGGTCGGACATTATGTAATGTGTTTGGTTTTCTCTCGTCTCCTTTTCTAGGATCTGGCAGCATCTGGTTGAGATCGTGAAGACGGGGAAAGTGTCGGTCATCATCACCACACACTACATCGAGGAGGCCAGGCAAGCCAATGTGGTGAGAGAGTTCATACATTCATGAACACACAAAGAGAGAGCGAATACATGCACATAAACACACAACGAGAGAGAGAATACATGCACATAAACACACAACGAGAGAGAGAATACATGCACATAAACACACAAAGAGAGAGAGAATACATGCACATAAACACACAACGAGAGAGAGAATACATGCACATAAACACACAACGAGAGAGAGAATACATGCACATAAACACACAACGAGAGAGAGAATACATGCACATAAACACACAAAGAGAGAGAGAATACATGCACATAAACACACAAAGAGAGAGAGAATACATGCACATAAACACACAACGAGAGAGAGAATACATGCACATAAACACACAAAGAGAGAGAGAATACATGCACATAAACACACAAAGAGAGAGAGAATACATGCACATAAACACACAACGAGAGAGAGAATACATGCACATAAACACACAAAGAGAGAGAGAATACATGCACATAAACACACAAAGAGAGAGAGAATACATGCACATAAACACACATGGCTAAATGCACACTCACAAACTCCTGTTTCATAGAAAAACAATGAGTGCATTGATATCTGCGCTGTGTGGACTTGTCAAATGAAGTTTATTCTTTATTAGTTTTGACAGGACGGACAAAAAAAGCTCACACTGAATGAATGAAAGAAAAAAACCTTCCTTTATAGTTTGCATTGAAGCTATTTTTTGTCTTTATTTCACATAAAGACAAAACAAAAAGTTTGCTCACATTTTTATTTTGTTTTGGATCACAAATCAGTTTGATGTTTATTTTCTTGTCACAATCCTTATTATTATTTGTTTAATTCTAAGAAATAGTTAAAACCTAATTGCTGGAAAAGTTTATTGGCTTCATGATGTTTTATCATCTGATCTCAGAGCGATAGATTAAATGATTGAAACCAAAACTTTGTGCAGTCTGAACTCCACCCAGCCAACCTATAAATAAAGACAGCGTGGAGAAACAGGAAGTAATGCAGAAACGCATTTAGAGTTGTGACACACACTCACATGATCAACGGGGCCTCACACAGAACAAAGCACATGAACTCAGTACATACAACACGCCTATAGAAGCACATGTTTTACAGTATGTCTGCTTCACATGGCTCAGCATGAATCCAGTCATTCCATAAACCAAGTTATTGTTTCACCAGTAATATTAAATCCATAAAACCTTCTCATGTGTACATTTGTACTGTGGATTAGTTTTACTTTTGTTAAAAGGTATAGTTAGCTTACCCCTGGGAGTTAAACGGATTGATACCACTCGTGTGTAATTCATACAAAAACTGAAATGTGAGAGTTGTTGAGAGTCAAGCTAGTTTCCCAGTCTTGATGCTAAGCTAAGCTAATCACCTCCAGGCTCTAGCTCATATACTTAACTCTTAAACATGAGAGTGATGTCGATCTTCTTATCAAACTCTTGACAAGAAAGCAAAATAAGTGTATTTCCTCAAATGTCAAGCGTTTTTTTTTCAGACACTTAAAAAAGCTTCTATAAGTTTCACTTCTCTTTTGTTATTTAAAGTGTTTTTTAAAGGTTACATGTCTGCTTGCTTCATTTAGAAAACCTTTAATATTGTAAATGAACAAACAAATATCTCTGATGTCTTTTTAACGCAGCTGCTCTGAGGCCTTCTAATACATTTTGAGCCATCAGCCATTGCAAATCTGAAATGTAACATACTGTAGCTCATCTTGTAAACAAATCAAGGTGCTTTATATCCAGTTTTATACCAAATATGTCAAAGAGTATAAGACTGATAGGTTGAATACTGAACTTCTTTCCAATTAAAGATTTCATCAGCTCGTGCACACTTGATTTGAACATAAAAAGAATGAAAAACCTGCAGATTGTGGTCTTCTCTGCACATTTATGTGATGAAATAGCTGTTATAAACTTTTTTACCAGATGTGATGTTTCATTCTGCATTAGAGAACTGAAAGTAATGCATCAGTTCTGGTTTCATTGGAGAACTTATTGTCTCATGATGGTTTAAAATGCTGTTTAGAAAGTTTTTCTAGCCAAAGAGTCCAGAAAAAACACAAATATTTGCTGTTGGTGACTTCAAGTGAAAAACATCTGTGTCTTAAAGTATCCCATGCTGCTTGAACTCCTATCTTAACATGTTGAGCTGTCTGTGTTTGTACAGACTGAAGCTCTTACATGTCAAACTGCATATCTCAAACATTTTTCTCGAGCTGCACTGTCCTGTCTGATGCAGCTCAACGTAAACACAGAGACAGAAATCCAGTCTGACGACTCAGCTAGCACATTCACATAAATGCAGGAAGGATGACAGCGAGGGCAAATGAGGTGAATTTGCTGTTTCACGTTTTGTCTCTGTGACTGACTGAGTCACGTGAGGTAACATAAAGTACAACAACACTGTCAAGAAAAGACTCTAGACTTTGATCACAGAGGAACTGAGGATTTGGTTTATGATGTTTTTGACCTTTTATAGAGTTTGATGGGATAAGTTTACCACTTTCACACAAGCAGGATGAAAACATTTGTAAATGAATCACAGGAGACAAATTTGAGAACCAGTTTATTTATGTTCTTATGTAGAAAGTCCTGATATGTAAAAATACACTCAGATATAAGTACTTATATAATACAACAGAGTTTCAGAATACTTAATAAAAATATAAACACATGCTATGATAATAATAATAAGGATAATATAATGAGTTGAGCAAGGAAATGTATTATCTCGGAAGGGAAACACTCCAACGTTGAAGTTATTACTCAATCAATTATCACAATTTTGACCATCAGATAAATATAATTAAGATTTTGTTCTATAATCAGAATATATATATATATAGATATACAATTTTATGCCGTATTGATATTAATTCTTTTTCATATACATTCATCTTGGAAAATGGTCAATAAGGACTATAATTAATGATTTCTACCACTACTTATTATAACTACTACTACTATTTTTGCCCATTTTTTTAGGAAAAAAGGGAGCTTTCATCACCCTTGAAAGCACTTTATGCTTATATAAATATCAAAATATTATTAGTAGTATTAATAATAAAATAATCTTAGTGTTGTTGGACTATTCTTGTGGAAATGTTGACTAGATTTTGTATCTCAAACTCGAGAGCTGCGGTTTCCCTTTCTGTGTTTTTTTCTAATAGTTTTAAAGGTGCAGATATGAATTGTAATTAAAGTTTTCATTTATGTTCAGGTGCTATTTTATTTTAGTTTTGTTTCTCTTCACATTCAGAGGATGAAAAATGTCTTATCAACAAATAATCAGTGGCAAAGAAAGGAAAGAAAAAGCCCATTGTGATAAACTTATCACCCTGTTTATCTGATGATTGTTCTCCTGTTCTTTCTGCAGGTTGGTCTCATGAGGAACGGCCGTCTGCTGGCTGAAGGACCTCCAGACGCCGTCATGAAGCAGCACAATGCAACAGTGAGTACTCGTTAAAACCACCATGGGATGCACGGACACCCAGGTGTGCTGGTCGTCAGGACAGGGAGGTTCTTCATGTTGTTCACAAAGCAAGGCGATGTTCTTTTACTGTAGCTTCTCATAAACAGTTCAAACTGCTTTATATCCAGTTTGACAGTGAAGATGTTCTTCTCTGCCCATTTATGTGATTAAATAACTGTTTTAAAGTTGGTAATTTAACAGTTTAATGCATATTTTACCAGATGTGATGCTTCACTCTGCATTAGAGAACTGAAAGACCTGCACCAGTTTTGGTTTCAGTGGAGAATTTATTGCCCCATGATGGTTTAAAATGCTGTTTAAGAAGTTTTTCTAGCCTAAGAGTCCAGAAAAAAGACTGTTTTTTTTGTCATAGCTTGACGTTAAGACAAAAATATTTGCTGTTGGTGACTTCAAGTGAAAAACATCTGTATCTTAAAGTATCCCACGCTGCTCCGATGTGAACATGTTGACCTGTCTGTTTGTCCAGACTGAAACTCTTGCATGTGAAACTGCATAAATAGGGATTTTATTCTCAAGCTGCACAAAACGAGGTTCATTCCAAGTTCATTTTGGCCTCTCGCAAAGATGTTACATGTTGGGACGAATTAATAAATACCAATAATACAAATAAAATAAAAGTTAAAGCTTAAAAATAAGAAAAAAAGAAAACAAACAAGACCCAAATGAGAGAAATCACAGTTTATTATATGTGCAGGTGAGAATAAAGAATTTGCATGCTGTTTATTTGGCAGACCCTGGAGCACGCCTTCCTGCAGCTGTGTCAGACGTCGGACCAGATCGGCTCCAAGCAGGGGTCCAGTCCGCCGGGGGGCGCTGGAGATCAGCCAGTCGTTCGAGAGCGGGCGGGACGAGAGTCGGCCAATCCTGGCGGTCGAACCAGGAGCTGAACAGGAAGTCCCCATGTATTCAGGTACTGGTTCTGAAACAGTTCAGCAGAGATTTAAAGTTCCAAAACACCAAATATGATCATCAGCAGAAGAAATACAGATGTTGCATGTTTTTGCAGTGTGAAATATGTAAATATTGACCTCTCAGAGTGTGTGTTCTTGTGTGTGTGTGTGTGTGTGTTCAGCGGACTGGAAGGTGCGAGCTCGACACGTTCTTCCCAAGTGGAGAAACATCGTCGCACTGATGATCAAAACATTGGTGCGGATGAAGAGAATGCCAGGGTACGTTTACCTTAACACTGTTTAGATTTAATAAATAGCAGTCTGATTTTTTGTCAGTATAAATATGACAACAAATTGTCACAGGTGATCCAGGTAATTATTTAAAGAACTGACACTAACCGTTATTATCGATTCATTGTGTTTTTTACAAAATGTTTCCCCTCAGTTACACTTCAAATGTCTCGTTTTGTCCGCAACCCAAACATACTCACTTCACTGAGATGTAAAATCATCCAATCCTTACGTTGAAGAAGCTGCAAACACTTGAATTTCTGGCATTTTAGCTTAAAACTACACTTTGATTTTCAAAAGAGTTTATGCATGAAAGCATTGCACCAATGGCAGCTTTTTTATTCGCTATCACTCCTTTTTTCATCCTTCCAACGTTTAAAATGTTCCAATTTTTTTTTGCCATTTTACACCTAAAGCCAGTATAGAAGAAATAAATCCTTTACAGAATATCATGAGGTCATATATACACATATATATACAAAGCTTAGACTATATTTGATGTACCTGTCACATATTCATGACACTGACGACTACAGAATTTGACCTTTAACTGCTAAAGCTGCAAAATGGGAAATTCCGAATGCCCTCATGACTGACGACCTGATGTGCGTATAGATAGTTCCATCACAAAGTGCACAACAGGAACTTTAAAAGTATATTTTACACTAATAACAAGAACAACAAAATTTCCTTTGAAAGGGATTTTACGTGTGAACTTTTTTGTGCAGATTGTTTTTGATAGAATGTGCAGAACTTTGTATTAGATTCTGTTACTGGGGCAGATGTCAGAGTCTTTAAATAATAGAAAAATTCAAAAACTTAACTAAGAAATGAATCCTCCTCTAGGTTTATCCATTATTTCATATTTTTCCATTGTCCACACCAACACCTCACTACTGATGAGGCCCCTTAAAGGGATACGTTGATGTGAAAATATCTGTTTCTCCCGTGCGTTCGCAGATCGTTGTGTTTCCAGTTCCTGCTGCCCGTCATCCAGGTCTCTCTGATCTGTTTGTGTATCGGAGGAGACCCAAACGGGATCCAGGTCGCCGTGGTGAACAACGAGACCTCTCCCTCAGCTTACAGCCAATCACTGCTCTCCTTCCTGGACAACTCCAGCCTGCACCAGGTACCAAAACAAAACAGGAAGTGGGTCATATCTGTATTTTTGTTAAGATGCATCTAGTGTTAATTGTGCACGTCAGATTGTTACAGAAGTGTGTTTGTTTTAAAGCTCAGAGAGCGACTGCTGGTGTCTGAAATGATTCAGTCTATTATGAAGTGACAGGTGTTTCTCAGTTGTTGACTTAAAGCAAAGTTTCACTTCTGCTCACAGAAGAAAAACCCAGAAACCCTTTCTTTTTCTAGGAAAATCAGTGAGGGGAGACGGTTGTTGTTTCATGAAGCTGTTAGTAACAAACATCTGGATTAAAGTATTAAGCATTCACTTGATACAAACACATTAAAATATGTTGTTTGATACATATAAATTGTTCTTTATATATCCATAGGTGCCCTTGTCCCACGCGGATGCCTTCGATGGGGTCTATAACGGAGAGTACTGGGGCGTCATCGGGTTCGGCAAGAACTTCACCAGCTACCTGACCAAAAGGTGAGAGGAGTCATCGTTTAATCATAGATCAATAAATGTTATAACATCACAGATTTCTGATAGCGACTACACAATTCTCTCCTTTATAGGTTTCTTGTAGACGTGGTCTGCCTCCTTCATATCCCACAGAAATATAATATGAGCGGTAGATTCACTGAACAACTTCAGCAGATTCTTTTTATGAAATTGGAAAGCAATGTCACCAGCATTGATGTGTTTACATCACAGTACAGTCATAAAATGTAGTTTATAGCTTAAAAACATGTTTTAGTTTGCAGCTACTCTTTTTAACACCGTAGTCTGACATGATTTGATCTCCTCTCTGTTTCCTCTGCTTCCCTCTCTGGTGACAAACAGCTTTTACTTTAGTTGCCCTGCCTGCTAATCCTTCCTCTTTTACTTAGTTTCTCTTTTACACATGTCGTAGCACCGAGCGATGCCATGCAACCTTAAACCTGCAACACAGTGTCGATTAATGAAGGCTGTGTTTGTGCCAAAGGGATTTTCTGTATTGATCATCACTCTAAGTCAAAAGTAAAACATTTCACATGTCTCACCTCCGCCTCTACTTTTTACTGAATCATGTAATGCACGTAACAAACCAAACTACACTGGTAAAAACAGATAACACATTAAATAACATTACAGTTCTTAGACATGAGTGACAAATAAAGTACATTATTTTTGCAGATGCTTGTTTTTGGTTGAGACTGAAATATCTCAACAATCATAAGACAGTTTGACGTGACATTCATGTTTTGTTAAAGGGTGAATCGTACTGACTTTGGTGACTTCTCCTCTAGCACCACCCTGAGGTTCATGTTCATATTTCTGAGTGAAATTTCTCAACAACTACAGGGTGGATTGTCATGAAACTTGGTTCAGACAATCATGTTTCCCCTCTCAGGAAAAAATGCAAAACTCGTTACAAAAAGCTTAAGCAGTAGGTGAAGGATTTAATGCTCTTTAAAAGCTTCCTGAATTAAAAACAAGGAGCTTATATATTTAGAATATGCTTAAATGCAGAACGCAGAACCTGTTTTGTTTCCTCACCTTTCTGTTACCTGAAGTCTCTGTTGTTCCGTCTCTCTGTCTGCCTTTGACACACATAAATCAAACCACAACAACTCAGCATTATATCATCGTCATGTGAGGATGAGTCAATGCTGGAGTGTAAAAGCCACGAGGTGTTGTTGTTGGGTGTGTGTGTGTGTGTGTGTGTGTGTGTGTGTGTGCTGCGTGGGTAGACAGTCCTGTCCTTCCTGTCCCAAACATACCTGTGCAGGTTGAAGCGTAGCAGCGATCCATCACGGGTTCGTTCTTACTGAATTATGTGTTATTCCTGCGTCAGAAGAGCTAAAGGAAAACAAAAGGTGTCTTCTGCTTCAGGTTAAAATAATCTCATCTGTTGTTTAGTTTTATCCCGACAGACCGGTTGTGTTTTTACAAGGTGAAACGTTTGCATCTGTTCACATATTGTGGGGACAATGCATGATGGAGAAGGAGTTAATGCAGACCATAAAATGTTACTATTATTAATAATAAAGGTAAAATATCACTTTAAAAAATATAAATTCTATCACTATAAACAAAAGTGAATAAATAGTAAAAGGTGTTAAACTAGTGTTGCAGCTTCGGTTTGTCTTGTGTTATTTTAAACTTTTTTTTAAAACTGCTTCTGGAAAAAAACAAGCAGCACATTGACATTGAAATGACAAATGTGTTTAATTAATGAATCAGGAAACTATCAGTAGATTCTTTGATAATGAAGTTATTAGCTGCAGAGCTGTTCTACAGGTAGAAATCATGGCTGAATGCCATTTGCATGCAAGAATGTCTGCCTGTAAACTTCCTGCAAACACTGGAACAGCACATTATTATTATTAATATTATTATTATGGTTATTGCAAATACATTTAAGGCTGTGTTACTAATTAGGGGAGCATGAAGGAATGAAAAAGTTAAAAACCCATGGAGCAGGAAGAAACTCGAGGCCTGGTTTCTGTCTACTTTGCCTCCTAAAAACAAAGTTACATTTATTAAATTTCATGCATTATAACATCCTCAGTGTCTAAACGAGGCCGTGGGCATCGCTGTATTTGTGTCGGAAAAATAATGAGCCCAATCCCAAATCTACACACTCACGGACTCCTGCTGTGAAGATGAATGCAGGAAATGTTCATGTGCAGCACCTTAACCCTCGTATTTCTAGTTTGTATTGCGACATTCTCCCTTTATTTAATTGTTGCTGAATGTCAGATATATTTCGGGATATATTATAATCCATGTCTCTGATTTTACAGGATGATGCAGCGGCAGGTTTCCAGAGATGTGGTTGACGGAGGATCAGTGCACGTCTGGCTGGACCTCACAAGTAAGATTAACTCACAGCTTGTTCTGTTTTTTGCAGAAATTTGTCAATTTCATTATATTCACATTGATTAGTTGGCATTATAATTCGTGACTCTTCTGATTAAAGTGGAATTTTTGCATGTGTTTTGTGAGAGATCTTGTCAGAAATTATATTTTAATTAATTTAAATTTAAATTCTTCATATCTGTCTTATATTTCTTAAAACTGAGAGGATTAACATGTACTGTGCATGCACAAAAATATTCACCTTATCATATATATATATAACTTCCAACATAGTACATTATACCCAAATATCATCTACTGTGAATCTGATGAAGTTGAGGTTGTTCATATTTTTATGTTTATGTTTTTGTCTAGATCGACAAATTGCCTTAATGCTGCAGAAGAAACTACACGAGGCCTTTCAAGTATAAATAAATTAATAAATACTCTGTTTGTTTTGTCAACTGGAGCCTTGTGAAAAAATGTCATTTTACTCGGAGAGATAAATCTGAATTTCAACACATCCAGTAAATACAAAGACGTTACTGTGTAAACTGACACACGTGGTTCAGAGCAAGTTATTCTGTGAACGGTGGATTAGAAACATTTATTTTTATTTTTATTTTTATTAAGTACAATATGATTCTTAATATTTTATTTAATTATGATTTTTATCTTACATTTTTGGGGGTATTTTATCCCATTCAATTATTATTTATTTTTTATTATCAGAATCCTGGTTTAACCGTATAGAGCACTTTATTTGTTTTGAAAACTGTATTTTTATTACTATACTTATATTAAATATGTTTTACTTGTATCGTTTAACTTGTTGGGTTTGTTTCTCTGTCCTCTGTTCTCAGTCTTTTGTGGAGAATAAATTGGGAAGTTTGGCGTACCTGGTCGCGCTGCCAATAAAGGTAATGGAACAGTTTATGGAATAATAAATGAATGAGTGTAATAACAATATAGAAAGGCATAAAACCTGTTTGTATTGCTATCTTAAAAGAGATACTACTTGTGTTTCTGCATCATTCTGTATAAATAAAGTACATTTGAATCCTCTGTTTCAGTTTGAAGAGCCGATCTACGGCAGCCTAAACGCTGACTTCACTACGTTTGTGACTCCCGGAGCTGTTCTCAGGTCAGTGATGAACAACTTTTTAATGATTGAACCAGCAAGACAAACTGCCATTTAACTTCCTGTTCCTTCTTCCTCTTCTTCTTCCTCTTCCTCTTCCTCTCTGGCCCCTCCAGTATCACCTTCTACCTGGCCGTGGGTCTGACAGCTCTCTCCTTTGTCCTGGAGAGGAAGGAGGGGCTGATGGACAGGTGCTGGGTCGCAGGTGAGAGGTCAAAGGTCACGCTGCTCCTGCAAAGCAAGCAGAGTATCGTACAGAAAGTATTAACCATGTGCATAAATATGCTAGGATATATACAGTATGAAGTATAAGTATAGAATATATAGTGCAGAGTGCGATAACAGTGATGCTATTAGTAAGAGATTATATTCAGAATAAACAGCTACGATTGTACAAACTTATTTTAAGCAAGTTTACAGGTTGCAGAGTGAGAAAATTAAGTAAACTCAAAAATTTTAGTATGCATATTTAAAAAAAACCCATTATTTTCTTACACAGAAAATATTACATTTAATTTGCAGATATTGGTAAAACAGCATCAGGAAGATCAACAAAGAGAATCAAAAACACATATTCAATCTTTAAAGAAGCATTCAGTGTTATTGGCAGTAGCATTTCAAATCTGTTACTTATATTTTAGGTGTACAAAATTAGTAATTTTGCATCAGTTGATTCCCTTTTAAACAAACGAGTCGTCATCCTTTTTGTCCTTAAAATGTCACTTATTCCTCTTTAAATGCACATTTTAGCTTCATAGAAGGGAAAGAATTTCATATGCACCGTAAACTATAAATATTGACATCTTTACTGAGTATAAGAGTGAATATTAGTTTAGTTTATTTGGATCATTTTGGGGAGGTAATGCTTAATACTTTTGTTTATTTTTGCGTTAATAAATCCAATCAACATGTAACTTTAGATGTGGCCAGTAGGGGGAGTAAGATGATCAGAGCTGGATGTGAAGATGTTTACCAGCAAACACTGAGAGTTTTCTTTTGTTTATAACTCATTATGAATTATCGATTTCATAGCTTTAAAAGGCTTAATAACATTTGTAATATTAATATTTAGTAAGTTTGTAATAGTTTGTAATATTAATATTTAGACAGCTTATAACAGAATACTTATGCATCATTATTTGTGTGTGTCCTCCAGGTGTGAGCTCTCTGGAGACGATGCTGGCTCACCTCTTCTCTCAGCTGTTTGTCATCAGTGTTCAGATCGTCCTGCTGCTGCTCTTCATTCTGCTCGTCTTCAAGGTTCGTCCTCACCGACGGACACAAACACACACGCTTAAGATAGGATGAGACTTTATTGATGAGTCAGCAGCAAAAACAAGATCCGCAGGGAAGAAAGAAACAGCAGGAAAATATAGAATCAATAAAAACAAAAATCAGAAGCTTGAATATTAGTTTGATTATTTAAACAAAGCTGGTTGTTTCAACACTTTAACTGTTTTATACATCTGTGTGTTTAATAAGGGAGGAATAAAAATGTACAATTTTGGATGATAAAACATATTGTATTTGTTTTAACTTCTGAGAGAAAGAAAAGAAAAGGAAGAGAAAGTATTTGTACACAGGGATGGACATTAGGCCAAATCAATATCACAAGAAGTTTACAAAACATTAGTTTGAGTAATAAAATAATGATTAAGGAAAACAATTAAAAAAGCTAATTTAAACATTGCATGTGTGCATGTTTACCAGAGTACAACAGAAAAACAATCTCAAATTCCTGATAGAATGTTAGCAAGAAATAATGCTGGAAAATGAAATGAAAGGCCACAAAACGTCTTGTTTTATTTGGTCCTAAAAAGACGTAGAAAGAAGAAAAAATTATCTAAATCAAAACCAAAGTGGATGTCCAACCCCCCAAAATGCATTTGGAACTTTAGAAATAAAAAAAGTAGTCTTCTCAAAAGGTTTCTAAAATATTTCACTCATTGAAACATGACATTGCGATCTTGACTCCCATGAACACCTGTGCACACCGTTTACTCGTTCTATTGGTCCATTCTTCCGTCTATTTTCTCAACAATTTGAACCAAAAAAAACCCTGACTGGCGTTACGATGTGGCGTTACGATGTAGAGTGTGAGAAAGCCAATGATGGCCAAAGTAACACAAGGTTACAATCACAGATTCATTTTCCTCTGTAGTTCACTGCATTTCTAACTTGATTTGGTTTGAGGAGAGTTTGACATGTTAAAGGTTAATGTACCTCGAATGTAGCAGGGCTGTTTGCTTCATCATTTATTCCTGCAGAATAATTATGTTAATATTAATAAACAAGCAGAGGTTTTCCTTCGTGTATGAGATGTGCACGGTGCACAGGAGAGGGATCAGGGTGTAAATCTTTCCGGTGTGAGTCTCTGAAGGTCAGCGGGGTCAGGTTTACTGTGCGATCACTTCATCATTGATTCTCAATACACATGTGAGTGGAATCAATACAGGAAGAAGCACTAAGACAAGAGAGGATGGATATGTGTGTGTGTGTGTGTGTGTGTGTGTGTGTGTGTGTGTGTGTGTGTGTGTGTGTGTGTGTGTGTGTGTGTGTGTGTGTGTGTGTGTGTGTGTGTGTTGAGTCCATGCAGGGACATGCTTTTTATGGGTGTGTGTGCTCTTGAGTGTCCGTGTGTGTGTGTGTGTGTGTGTGTGTGTGTGTGTGTGTGTGTGTGTGTGTTAATGAAGGTGCAGGAGTCCAAAGAGACCACGCGGCATAAATCACGTCCTGCGTTAACCGTTACCAGGGATCGTTGTGGTATCGCCACGACAACAGCCCTTGATTGCTGTGGCAACCGTGCAGTCATGTGGACTGTCGGTGCAGGTCTATTTTTGCTCGTCGTCAGGGGAGACGGATAGTGTCTTTACACACCCGAGGACAAGTGCAGCAACACACACACACACACACACACACACACACACACACACACACACACACACACACACACACACACACACACACACACACACACACACACACACACACACTCACATAGTTTGTTCACCCTGAATCCTCTGGGGCTTTTCTCTCTGTTTTCTTTTGATTTTGATCAGTTTCGCCTCTCTGTCCGAGTGATCTACGAGCAAAGTCAACCAGCAGTGACATTTCTTTTTAAGCTTCTAGTTATGTTTTTGGCTGAAGATCAGAGGAGAACTTCAGAGAGTGTTTCTGTCTCCTCCACATTCCCTTCATCTGTTTTTGATTTATCGTCTTCGTGTTCTTGAAATAGTTCTTCACTGATTTATCATTGCACTCGCGATGGATAGTTCAAAGAAAAAGGATAAAATTCCCTTCAGCAAAAACTGAGAAATCGTCTTTTTTACATTGCATACATTTTTTATTCCTTATCATATCCTGGCGCCAACATTACCCACAATGCAACTTGACATTTTGGGTGTGTTATGCTAGTAGCATCTAATGTTGCTTTGAGCTTCCAGACTGCAGCAGAGACTCCATGTCTAGGTCCACTGCAGCTTTGTGGGTAAAAATAGCCTCTTATCCTAACTCTCTCTCTCTCTCTCTCTCTCTCTCTCTCTCTCTCTCTCTCTCTCCAGTTGCCCAATGAAGGCTCCTTGTTTCTGGTCATCGTCCTCATCGTGCTGCAGGGCATCACCGGCATCTCCTTTGGCCTCGTCATCTCAGCCGCCATCGACGACGAGCAGAACGCCAACCAGGCCGCCCTCGGCATCTTCTACCCCAACCTCATCCTCAGCGGTGTGTGTGTGTGTGTGTGTGTGTGTGTGTGTGTGTGTGTGTGTGTGTGTGTGTGTGTGTGTGTGTGTGTGTGTGTGTGTGTTTGACCGTTAAACTGTCCATCCCTCTATGAAACCAGCAGATCTCTTCTCAAAGTTCAAAGTGTTTTCTTGACCCTTTTGAATCAGAAGTTCAGAAAATCTAACCACAAGGTCCATTCAGTGTCTGCTGTGGGACTTTCCATCGTATCACATGATCTTCATCTTTGAACCCTTAGAAGTCCTTAACATGCTCATGAAAACAAACGGAAATTTTGGACCTTGTGGCGAGATTTCTTTCCATTGAATTTGTTAGTGAAGCTAGTGAATCATGTTATTTTCTTGTTAACACTTCTTCACTTCCTTTCCTGCTTTGTTCTCATGACAACGAGCCAAAAACAAGAGAAACCAGAGCTTGTTTAAAAGCTTTATGAGGTTCATCATCACGACCATCCACATATGAACACTGTATACATATGTACTCTAACAGCAGCCTGTTCCCTCCCTCTCCTGTACCTCAGGTATCATCTGGCCGGTGGAGTGTATCCCGTATCCTCTCCGCTACATCAGCATGGCTCTCCCTCAGACCTACGCCTCCGAGGCCCTCCGCTGTATCATGTACAGAGGTAATGCACACGCACACGTTACACAACGCTCACCACAACGCCGTCGTCTGGTGTGTCGTTAGCGTGTGTTCCCGGGGTCAGGTGCATGAACACGGTCGTCTAAATCATTCATCAGCTCTGGATCCTGTAGATTCCTGGGATGTAATGTATAGTGGTTTCTCTCCGTCTGTTGACCTCCGAACAATAAAGACCTGACGACAGTTTGAGATTCTTACATGTTAAGTGATACGCACACACTCACACATACATGAAAAGGAAGTCAGAGGAGTAATTTCCTGTTTTCGAAGCCTCATCGTAGAGGTGGAAGACGAAACACGGGCAGAAGTTAGAAAGTGTCAGAATTCAATTCGTGGGATGAGCTGAAAGTTTGCTTTTCGTAGAAACTTCATCCTGCAGCATTCACTGATTGGATTCACGTCTATCAAGGACTAAATGTGACCTGCAGCAGACAATATGATCACAATATGATCACATGACAATATGATCACAAAAAGACGTGGAAAACATCAGCTGTGTTACTTTCATCCTGTTGACTACAATGATGATGATGATTCAAGGATTCAAGGCTAATTTATTGTCTTTATGCAACACAAGGTTGCACAACACGAAATGCTTGAAAACAACAAAGAAACAGTACGTCCCTGTGTAGGAGGAATGCAAACAGCGGCAACGAAACAATTTTCTGAGAAATATGGCATAAAGGAAACATTGTCAAACAACTTTGACTGTGTTTGAGCACCAAGCATCATTGAGGTCAACACAGAGTCCAAGTCCTGTCGTCACACCGTTCATCAAGTGCAGCTTAATCCAGGACGCCTGGGTTTCCTGTCCTAGCTTAGTTAGCTTAGCTTCCATCTCGGCTCTCCTCCCTCTCGACTCTCGCTTTAAATAGCATTTGATCCGGCAGGTTTTGCTAGGTGATCTGCCGTGGGAAGTTATACTCTCAAGGTCTGCGTCAGAAGAATGAATCCAATCCTCATGCTTCCTTCTCCGATGTTGATGACATTAGTGGATCTCAAGTGATGAGATTCTTTCAGATTTTATTGCATCTTCCTTTGCCAATTTTGCACACCTCTGCACAAAACATCGCAGCTTTTCCCACTTTAAATTCAGATATTGAGGTTTATTTCATATTTTTTGTTGTATTTTTTCTGCTCTACATTTATTTATCGTTGCAATATTTGCTTATATTTTTAGTTATGCACTAATACATCAAATGAAAATCCTTGTATGTTATCAGATACTGTGCAAAAATGCAGATTATTCTTTTTTAACATTAAGACCGAAAACAGAGCCTGGTGTTTGTATCAAAAAACTAAATGTACAACTGCTAGGTGCTGCTAGGTGGATGGTTTTATACTTTTTGGACAGAGCCAGGCTAGCTGTTTCCCCCTGTTTCCAGTCTTTACGCTAAGCTAAGCTAACTTGTTCTACAGAGTTCTTGTATGTCTGATAACATTTGACAAGCATCGTGTCCATCTTTAGTTTCCTGTATCTAAGAAGTAATGATATAGAGCTTCATCTCTCCAACAGGTTGGGATCTGACCCAGATGATGGTGTGGAGAGGATTCGCCGTCACCCTCGGCTGGAACACGTTCTTCATCGTCCTGGCCACGGTCATCCTGAAGCTGAGGACGTGACGGCCTCTCCGCCTTCTTCAGCGAGGAGACGGAGCCGTCGGGTGGAGCCCAGAGAGCAGGAGGAGGGTCATTGTGGTTTAATGGACTCGTGGGGTTGATGGTTGATGCACCTCCTCCATATTGTCTGTCTTACACACAGAAAACACAGACCGCAGTCAGCTGTCTGAACCTGCAGCAGCTGCTCTGGCCTGCATGAGTGAAATTTCAAAACGCTGCACGTAAAAGTACAGAGGACAGGATATGTACATGCACAACATGAGAGTTTATGTTAGAGGCTTCATGTCAAATGAGGATAGTTTTTGTTTCACTTATATGTGCAGTTTGTTGGAACTTGTCACCCTCAGAATGCACCAACTCAGGGTCGTGTTTTTCCATTTGTTTGCCCTCGCTCTTAATGATAAAAGAGAGATTTGATGGTGAATAAACTAAATACGACTGTAGGATGCAGGTTTTGTCCGCACAGTGTTTTGTTGTCTACTTTATATTTGCATCATGGAGAAGTTGTATGTTAAAGTGAAAAGGAGTCTCAGCACAAAACACTTTTTTGTCAACAAGAAAATGTGAAATTATGTTTTATTTTTTTATCCTTTTGCTTCAAAAGCAGAAACCTTGAGTAGAGGATTGTTGTGGGAACCCAGAATGAGTTTAAAAGTACTGACCGCATGTTGGTAAAGAACTTCTCACCCGTTCAGCGTCAGTATCGTCTCTCTAACGTGTGTGAGACAGGAAGTGGTGACTCGTGTTGGTGCGTGATCAGGTGCTCAGTTGTAAACCGTCATCATCATCATCGTTCTATGTTCTGGTTGATGGGGTTCTCCATAACTTGTGTTTTGTGCCTGCAGCTCCTTTGGGACAACAGAAGTAGTTTGAAGTTGGTGATGGGAAAGAATTGGTACTGTATTATTTACTTTACTTCTTTTTTATTTTATTATTATTACTCTCCACTATTTGCTGGACGGAACAAAATATGTTCCTGTTTTTTTACAAAATACGTCTCGTACTTTGTTCATGACTCTTTCACCAACAGAACCAGAATAAAGCACACAGGAGGAATTCTGTTTAGGATTCAAGGCGTCATGGAGACGCTGTGGGAAAAGAAAAAGCAAAATCCAGAAATGAGGCACAACTATGAAATCTAGACTGACACGTACACTCTTTGACATAAAGGTGCTAACTAGAACCATATAGGGTTCTTCTGCTTGTCCTCACTGGAGAACCACTTTAAAAGAGGTCCCTGCAACAATCCCTTTCACCTGGTTCTACCTTGATCCCAACATAAAAGCTTATACCTGGAGCCATCTGTGAAAGGTTCCACCCAGAACCCCCTTATGAGAGTTTCTATAGAGAACCCTTCTATGGTTTAATGGTACCACCTGGAACATTCTATAAGAGGTTCTACTGAAAACCATTATATGGTTTAATGGTTCCACCCAGAACCCCCTATGAGACTTTAATGTTTCCACCCAGAACCTCTTATGAGAGGTTTTACAGAGAACCCTCCTATGGTTTTATGGTTCTACCCAGAATCTCTTATGGGAGGTTCTACAGAGAACCCTTCTATGTTGCAATGGTTCCACCCAGAACCCTCTTTTTCGTGAATCTTTCCATTACAGAACCCCACCCAGAGGTTTTACCAACATCCCTCTTATATACCAAGGGCTTGATCTAGAACCCACCCACAGGTTCTACCGAGAACCCTTTTTTTATTCCTCTGGATTAAAAGGGTTCTTAATGGAACTCATAAATAACCCTTGAAAAACCCATTTCTTAAGAATAGGCTTCTTCATAAGCAAAGGGTTTCTGGGTAGAACCTCAACCCTTTAAGGAAGAACCTGTTAGAACCCCTTAATTCTTAGAGTGTAGCTGTATTGTAGTTTGGAGTCAGTGAAGAAACAGAAGGAAACAAACGACAAACGAAAAGCTTGATTTCCCCTCTTTTTGTGTACAAATAAGGAATAATGAACAAGGCTACATTAAATACCTCTTTATATTATTAACACTAGAACATTATTTTGTTTTTAAAACAGAACCTTTGGCCCCTTTTTAGATGATAAATAATCTGCTCTAATAATGTATAATATATATAAATAAACATGAAACAACATGTTAAAATAATTGGTCGTGGAATTGGAATATTGGATATTGACGTTTTGACGATTGCCTTTAAAGGAATATTTACACATTGTGGACAATACGCACATTTGCTTTTTTTCCAAGAGTTAGATGAGAAGATTCAAAACCACCCTCATGTTTGAACGCTAAATGTGATACTACACCCAGCAGCCAGTTAGCTTAGCTTAGCTTAGCATTAAGATAGAAAACAGAGGGAAGCAGTTAGCCTTGAAAGCAAATAAGTGTATTTCCTAAAAGCTTTGATGAACCCACAAAGGCTGAACAGGCTGCAGACTCAGCATCATATGTTGTGCCAAACTTATAAAGATTTATAAATGTTTACATTCATCTGGATGCAAAATGAATACATCAGAACATTTCCTTTTTGACCCATTTCAGCAGGAGGACTAAACACTAATACCAGCATGTGTTGTGTTTCGGTGTGTTGTAAATGTTCCCTCTGACGGTAAAGCCCGTTCTACTACTGTACTGAAGAGTTTATGTTTCCATTAGCAGGATAAATAATGAATCTAACTGACTCTGATAGGTTTGCGTTGGATTATGTTGTGGTCTGATGATGTTGTGTTTGCTGAGTGTAAAACTAGATGTTGAATCTTAAGAGAGTCTGTAAATCTGCTGTTGCTCTGTTGTACATTTTAAGGGATATTGTGTTCTTGTTTTGGTAGAAATAGGAAAGTCAAACTGTGAGGATGTTTTCTGACCTTGACAGAGAGTTAAAACTGAATTCATTTGTGTCCACTTGACTCCCCATCACATAAAAATATACCTTTTTATAAAGTTATTTGAAAATGGTGGACCATCTCAACGCTTACGTGAAAGTATGGACATTATTTATTAATATTGTGGGCACGCTTTTTACTTTAATTTTTTTTTAAATTGGGTATTAAATCTCTGTAAGATCGTCATGTGGTGATTTTTTTGTTCTAATATGCTTGAAAAAATCTGCAAAACAAACTAACCAGGATGTAAAGAGCAAAACTCCACCTGTATAAATGATTTTAAAGATTTACATGAAATGCAATTATACTGCTGATACACTATTTAAAAAGAAATCTGATTACATGAGTACTTATTAGACTATTACACCCTAATAATGCTACTCAGATGACTGAGGATTCCCTCTCTGTGTGATTCATGTTGACTGGTATTGAAAAAAAGGCGGGATATCATATATTTATGTGCACCGATCGGACTTTGAGAAGAAATCTGATTATCAAGTTAGAAGATTTTAAATCCGATGTTTGAGGCTTTAAGGTGAACAAAAGTCTTAAAATGATTATTAATTCAGGCTGTTTTGAACAGTAATTGTAGAATGAAAAGTAATGCACTTAAATTCGTATATTACGCACAAAATCAATAAGTATGTAAACAATGTAATCAGACTTTCACCCCAGATACTGCTGTTCATTAAACGAGATGTCATTGTTGAATTATTTGTCACATGACTTTAGTACTTAAAGGAGCAGTGTGTAGGATTTAGTGACATCTAGTGGTGAGGTTGAAGATTGCAACTAACTGAATACCCCTCCCTCCTCCCTTTCAAAAACCGCGGTAATGTGAGTCGCAGAGGATAAAAAAAACGTGGTTATAAACACCGTTCGCTTCACTCAGAGGACATCCATACCATAATAACTCTACTTTAATGAGCAACGGAAGTCAGACGGCGGCAACACGTTTTTGCACCCGGAGAACTACGGTTGCCTTCAGGTAACCATTTGTGTAGTTTTTTTTAACCCAAAACATTGCATGAAGGTCTATCTGCAGGTGTGCAGTACTACATGACTGACCCTTCTCAATTATTGACTTATTTGTTGCGTAACTTCTGTACTTAAGTAACGCAATTTTCGTAGTTATTTGAACCAAAATCCCGATCTTTGGATATCCATAGGAAAACGCACAAAATAAAAAAACAGAAGAACATTTCGTATAATATCATAATGCAATTATGAAAACTTAATTAAAGCACACCAGAACTGTATATCCATCCATCCATTTTCCGTAACCTGCTTATCCAGTTAAGGGTCGCAGGGTGCTGGAGCCGATCCCAGCTGTCAATGGGTGAAGGCAGGGTTCACCTGGACAGGTCTCCAGCCTATCACAGGGCTGACATATAGAGACAAACAACCACTCACACTCACATCCACACCTACGGGCAGTTTAGAGTCTTCAATGAACCTAAGCTGCATGTCTTTGGACTGTGGGAGGAAGCCGGAGAACCCGGAGAGAACCCACGCTGACACGGGGAGAACATGCAAACTCCACACAGAAGGTTGTCCAGCCCGGGAATTGAACCCAGGCCCCTCTTGCTGTGAGGCGACAGTGCTAACCACTACACCACCGTGCAGCTAGAACTGTATATGTGATCACTTTTTATTCAGAATTTAGATTGTATCTGGTTCATTTGGGGCTTTTGCAGTTCATGTAAACATATATAACATTATGACATTCATATCCCCCAAAGGGAATTTAAAGCATCTCCCCTCCGTGTTGTGACATGTGTGCTCTGTGATAGCAGACACGCTTCGATTAAGTCTCTTTCTATCTATGTTTATTTCTGAGAGAATAAACCTGGTTGAGAAATCCTCCCTTTGTCTCGTTTGTTCTGCCTCCAGATTTTATATTCAATACCAAAAGAACAAAAATCTCCCACAATCCCTGTGGTTGTTTCAAAAAACACCCTCGGGCCCTGCACGACCGATTTATTCGATGACTTCATGCTCGCTTGCATCACTGTGTTGCTTGTTTCCACAGTGATGGCGATGACCCCGATGCCTTCAGGGTAATGTAGATCCTCACCAGTTGACTGTATGAACTTTGTGTGTGTGTGTGTGTGTGTTGTGTGTGTGTGTGTGTGTGTGTGTGTGTGTGTGTGTGTGTGTGTGTGTGTGTGTGTGTGTGTGTGTGTGTGTGTGTGTGTGTGTGTGTGGAGGGTGTGTCTGGTTATGTTCTGTTCGTGTGTGTTGTGTTATTTTCATGTGTTTTCTTTGAGAATGAGTCTGTGCATGTTTCCTATTTGTGTTTGTGTCTCTGCTTTGGAGTTGTGAATAGTTTTCATTTGAATGCAAATTGGAATGAATTAGCAAAAAACATTTTAATCAAAAGCAAAATATCGTCATTTATGGGGAAAAATAAGAAAAACGTTTTTGTAAGATATCATACAAACAGTTGTATGAGGACATGTTGATTAATTAAGTAAATAAAATTGGAATACTGAATATACTTCATTCAGATTTAAGTCAACAGAACTTTATATATAGACACTTTTTGTTTAGATTTGTGCCATTTAATTGAGTGATTGAGCTGCACAAAAAGTAACAACATTTTAAACATAAAAAAAAAAAAAAATACTTAATCAAAAACTAAATTCAAATATTCTCAAATTACCTGCATTTCTAACCAAAAGTTTCGAGGTCAAATACAAGTTGAAAATAAACCTTTGCAGTACAAAAATTTGCCCATAACGCCTGAGATTAGGTTCTTCAGCAACACTTCCAAGGTAAAAAAACCAAACATTCAACCTCAGCATTGCTCTTGTTTTACTTGCACCTTCCTCATTTTTAGATGCTAAAATATTTCCGGCTTGCTATCCAGAACATTTAACTTTCACTGCACTTTGACTGAAAAATCTCTCGCTCTTCTTTATTTTTGTTTTCATCAATAAATCTCACGAGGAGACCAAAACCAAAAACTTAGTCCGCCCTCTAAATACTTCCCAACCCTTTCTGTTGTTCTCAGCATGTTGGTTTCTACTAAAGATGTTAATCTGTAGTCACAAATATATAGCTATATTTATATATATAAAAGTCAGCAGGCCTCACCTGTAAAACAAACAATATTACCCCAATAGATGTGTGATTTGTGCAGAGTTGTGCACGAGAGAACAATTACTGTTGTGGAAACCCCCCGGCATATTTTTCTTTTGTGTGTTTTACTGATCATCTTCTGTACACATAGTCTCACATTTCCAACGAGGCCGTGGTTCACCTCGTAATGCAACCACTGGAAAATAGATAACGGCCTCAGTGACAGGCTGTCATTAAAGCGCTCCATTGGTTCAGCCCCCTGTTTGTCTATCTGCAGCCAATTACAGTGTTTGGAGAGCTCAGTGACGACACCCAACCTAATTACGGTCAGTGACTCTGTAATTACATGAGATGACACCCAAAGTCTCGTAGGACTCTACTGTGTGTTCCTGTCACAATATACGGAACACAAATACTCAGTTATATTGTAATCATTTGGATCAAAAGGTGAGATAATTGATTAAACATCATGGTAGGTGAATGATGAAGCTGATCCAGATGTTTCTCGAACTTTAATTAATGGAGAATTCCTGTAAAAAATTAGAGTTAAACCTAATTTACAGCTGTCCACATCTGGTTTACATTCACACATAATCATTTTGCAACACGTCATGTGATTATATATGTAATTTATTGTTCTGGAAAGCTTCAAGTGAACTGCTGTCTCAGTTAGCAAAGAGAGACAAAGCAAGAGGAGAAGAGCTCTCCATGTGGAAATAAAGGTTATGATATACATGAGATTTGGTGGTTTGATTTAAGCCACGTCAACTGGGACGTGATCCACAAACCCGAACCAAATGAACGCTTTAAATTTACTGCGATAAATTAAATCAAACTTTAAAATATAGGGCTGTGCAAAAATGTAAGTATAGCAATATGTTGTATGTATGCAACATATCTTATCGCAGTATTATCGACTTATTGCACGATATATATGAACATGACCGCAATATTTTTTACGTTATCGACCTGTCGTACAATGTATTTGAATATAACCTCAATCATTTTTGAATTATTGACTTATCGTACCATATATTGACATGACCTTCATCAGGTTATTAACTAATGTTAGCATTAGCTTACATGGTATCTCTGCTGTTCTAAACGACTAGAAATTTATGATTTTTGCAAAAAGAGCAAGATCACTCCTTTAACATGCAGTCCTGCAGCTGAAAACAAGACTTTTGCAGAAAGAATTTGGGATCTTCTTGTTGTTGCCAAAGCAGAGTTTATCTCTCAGCTGCTGCAACCAACAGCTGAGACGGAAAAACCCATCTTGCCAGTTGGCCTTCCTCTTGTCTTGGCATGTTGGTTTTTTTTTTCTCACTACCAGTGCACAACCGAAATGTATCCAGGGTTGCCAAATATCAGTCGTAGCCTGCAGTTGTGTGTCTTGTGATCCGTGCAGACATTATGAAATCTCATTCAAAAACGTTTCTAAGAACTATTAAGCAACGCCGTTACTATGTGAGGAGTGTCCTGTTTAGCTTACTACAAATCCACATCTGGAGTTTATTACAGCCCGGTACACGCTGGTGTATGTACGGATCACGTAACACAGAAACTCTCTCACTCACACACAGAAATGTTGCAGTAAAGTTATGATTCTTGGTGTTTCAGCAGCGCCACATAACATCCATTCATAATATGAGCACTTGGCTTTTAGTTTAGTTAATCATGTGCAGAATGTGGGGCACATTAGCTTCGTCTGGTCTATGTGCCTGCTTTGTGATATGCTAAACATTCTGTAAACAGTATCCTGTGCATGGTTACTGTCACCATGGCAGCACGACAACAGCGCTCGGCCCAGCCCCTCAAAACACGGGACGGCGGTGTTATTTAATATTTGGCTAAGCATGAGCACAGCATGTTTCTATCACATAATCCCGTCACACCAGAGGAGACTTCTCCCGACTCCCTTGTACCGGCTGAACGCAGAACCAGCTGTTGCTATGTTTTGGTCTTATCGCACAACAACAACAGCAAAGGATGAAGAACAGTCTGCCCTCAGCGCCGTCCAACACTCACAGTCCCTCCACCTTCAGCGGCTCACTGGGGACGGGAGCAGATGCTTTTTGCTGAGATTTAGGGAGCTTAAATCATATTTAAGGAAACGTTAAAACAGACCTGGTGTGAGGAGCCAAAACACGACTTCATTTGCTGATTTTCATCCACATCATATAAAAATAGCTGCAACTTTGGGCTTGAAAACTCTTTTTTTATAACTTAGAGGTGTTTTAGTTGCTAAACAGACGCAGTCTCATAAACCTGAGGTCAAAGTTCAATCTCAGTAGCAGCCCTGCATCCTGTCAAACACAGAACCTGCAATAAGTTGTTAATTTACATGGTTACAAGGTTATTTTATTGTCATTGTACAACAGGGTTGCATAATGTAATGCAGATTGCAGTCCCATTTTGCTGCACAACAAAACACAAAAACACACAAAAACATTTATCTCTATGGGTGGAAGATGAATTAAGGACTTGCACTAGATTGTTTGCCAAAACCTAAAACTATAAATGTTAATAATGAGCCATCTATTATAATGCTTTTTGGGGGGTGAAACTAAGACGCCTCAAAAACAAAAAACATTTGGTAAGACTTTCTGCAAAGGTCATGTCTATAATGCTTCATAAGCACATTTATAAGACATTATAATGTATTTATATGGCTTTATAAAACTCTAGAAATAATCATGCATGACAACTAATACCTTAGTTTGAAGTGGAGGTCATAATGTATCATAAGTTCTGCATTCATAATGCTTTATATCTCTGTGAAAGATTGTAACTTGCTCAAATGTATCATAACATATTATAAAGTCTACGTTTCTCAAATGAAATAATGTCTTATTAACATCAATAACACTAAAATAGCATGACTTCACGAGCTTTAAGTGAAGTGACAGCACTGTAGGAATGTAGAAATGATAATCTGTTATGATGCATTAGAGCAGATCTGTGTCTTTATAGCTGGCTAAAGTTATGTTAGTTATAATGTGCTGTGGAATCAGATTCTTTGTTCAAACAGTCACTTTGGCACAGATGTATGAAGCATTATGAATGCTGAATGTATAATACATTACGTCCTCTACTTATAATACTTTATACAACCTTTTATTAAGAGGTTGTGCGTGATTATGAACATTATTATAAAGCCTTATCAATGCGTTATAATGTCTTTTGAATGTCATTATAGTGCATTATAGACATGAACTTCATACCAAACTTTTTTTATTCTCTGCAGACAAAAGAAAAACTTTTCATGTCCAGTTCAATCAGAATGCAGCAGCAGAGTTTTAGCTCAACGCAGGTCATCAGACTGTGTTTATGTGTTTATGTTTCTACTTCTGTGATTACAACGTTGATTTGATTGTTATTATTGTTATGCTTCATTACAGAGTTCTGCAGCCAGCTGCACTGCAGCCTACACACTCTTCTTCAGCTCCTAAAGATTGTTCTTATTCTGATGCACAAACTCTTAAATAGTTTACAATGAACTTTTTTAAATCCGTGCCAACTGTTATTGTATTTTGTTGAATGTATCTTAACTTATATCTCACAATTTAATCATTAAATCTTGTTTTTAGCTCATTTCTTTTAAGCACCTTATAATACATTTTATAATAATATGAATAGGAGAAAAGGAGCTTTTGCTTTCCTCATTTGTAATATTGTATTTTATGCTTTTACGTTGTAATGTGTTTCGGATTTATCCTAGATAGTTTATGCTTCGATAGCTGCTTGTCTTCTCCATCAGTTTTATCGTATATTTTACTATTTTCTGTCTTTTTATGGCACTTTATTTACTACTTTTAGGTAAGTGCTAACAAGAAGTGCTGTAAATGTGGAATTATTTTTATTGCAAGTTTAGATAACACACCATGCAAGTTCACAGAGCAAAAAGGGTTTGCAGTAGAGCAAGGACTATGAATGCTGCCGAATCCAACGCATACCTGGCTGTTGGAATCATTGTGTGTGTGTGTGTGTGTGTGTGTGTGTGTGTGTGTGTGTGTGTGTGTGTGTGTGTGTGTGTGTGTGTGTGTGTGTGTGTGTGTGTGTGTGTGTGTGTGTGTGTGTGTGTCTCCATTTTTCATCATTTCCTGATGCTTCACACAGGAGTGCAGCCCATTGGCTGTTGGAAAGAGGAGCACTTGTCAAAACATCCATCAGCGGTGGAGTGAACCGGCTCTCAGCGCCCTCGCTCAAAGGAAGGTGTGTCTGCTGCTTCCAGCCCAGGAGAGGTGTTGGTGTTGTTACTGTGGCAACGTAAACAGGCGGGTTCAAACAGATTACAATGTGTGCAGAGATTATATAAAGTGTGTGTGTGTGTGTGTGTGTGCAGACACACGTGGTGTCTTATGTCTCTTAAGTCTTAAAGTCTTCTTTCAGCTCGTTGTGAAACACTTCATCTTGTTCCTTCCTGAAGTTCAGCTCAGCAGTAGACGTGTGTGTTTTATTAGCGAACGTTAAGTGTGTGTTTTACAGCGTCTCAGCAGTATAAAAATAAGTCTGTCTCTGTGAGCACATGTGTGAGAGTTAAAGTTCTGTTTAATCTGTTCTTGGCCTCACCTGATTTTTCCACTCGCAATCTCACCATGGAGGAGTTGTCTCCCACTTGAATAAATGATATATATATAAATTAACCTATGATCTTAAGGGTATATTTTGCATAAAGGGACACTTTTAAGTTTGAAACTTAGTTCATCAAACCGGACACAGCCCCTTTATGTACATTTTTCACAGACTTTATTATTTTATATTTACTTTTCAGGCCATTATATTTATCTGGAAGCTACATTTACGAGTTATTTTACAAATTGTGTCATTAAGATATACCTAGAATGCACAATAACATGATTGACAGAGTATCAGCTATTCCACAGTGTGTGTGTTTTTGATGCAAATCCATATCTTGATGCAGGTTAAACAATTCTAAATATAGTTTAATACTGGACTAAAGTAACACACATTTTGAGGACAAAGTTGTGTTCTCAGTCTCTGATTGCTTTCTAGTTTTTCTATTTTTAAAAGTCACACAAGCCGAACTGAAAACTATCTACGATTCCCATCATTACATAGATAGATTTTAACTTAAACATGCTGAGATCTCTTCATATTTTGGATAGTGGAACTCGCTGCAGCTTCATCCAATATACTTTATGCACTATTTTAGATGCAAACATAACACTTAACACCTTATAAGCAATATAAAGCAGAAACTGTATCACCCTGAGTAATCTAAAGGTGCTTTACAGAACAAACTAAATTATCTTTTTTAGAAAATACAAGGACCAACATGCTGTATATTCACAGCAGAAAGACGACATGCAGCATTCTAGGAGATGAATCTAAAGATGGAGGTGACAGAAACCTCTCTAAAAGCCCTGTCCCATTCCAGTTGGGTCCACCCAGGCTGAAATCTTAAGCACTCACGGTATGTCAGGTGTCTGAAAGCGAGCATGAAAAGGTCGAGAGAGTCACGCGTGTGTCTGCAGAGCCTGCAGAGGCGATGTGTTCAAGGTGATCATTGAAGTGGACTGCAACAAAGTATTTACTCTAGTTCTGAGCAAATATATAATATATAGATATACTTTAACTAAAGTAGTATATATAAATATATATATATATATATATATATATATATATATATATATATTTATATCTATTTAGTATATATTTCTTAAATATGTATGTATGTATGTATGTATGTATGTATGTATGTATGTATGTATGTATGATGTAGCTATGTATATATATATGTATGTATGTATGTATGTATGTATGTATGTATGTATGTATGTATGTATGTATACATACATATATTTATCGGATAAGCCACTGTTTATGAAATATTAAAAAACTACTTTAGTAAAATATATATATATATATATATATATATATATATATATATATATATATATAGACACACATAATCATGTATTTATATAAAACACATAAACATATATTTCTACATACATAGATACATATATACACTTTTACTATAATTATTATATATATATAAACACTTTTACTAAAGTAGTATATATATAGATATATATTAAATATCTATGTATGTATGTATGATGTAGCTATGTATATACATATATATATAAGTTTGTATATAGGTATGTATGTATGTATGTATGTATGTATGTATGTATGTATGTATGTATGTATGTATGTATGTGTATATACATACATATATCGTTTGTGAAATATAAAAAAAAGATATATACTACTTTAGTAAAAGTGTATATATATATATATATAAATAAACACACACAAACATATATATTATATAAACACACATAAACATATTTATATAAACACACATAAACATTTATTTATATAAACACACATAAACACACATAAACATATTTATATAAACACACATAAACATATATTTATATAAACACACATAAACACATATTTATATAAACACACATAAACATATTTATATTTATATAAACACACATAAACATATATATTAAACATATATATATATAAATATATATATATATATATATATATATATATATATATATATATATACTTGCATCTGAATTACCTATGCACCTGTAATGCATAAACACATTTATATAAACACACATAAACATATTTATATAAACACACAAAATATATTTCTATAGATACTATATATATACTTTTACTATAATTATTATATATATATATATATATATATATATATATATATACATATATATATATATATACTTGCATCTGAGTTACCTATGCACCTGTAATGGAGTCCTGCAGCCAGACGCGCAGCTAGAACTCCATGTCCCAGCAGCCCTTGCGGAGCCGCGTCCCCTCCCACAGAGTGCGCTGGGAGCCGGAGAACGGGCAGAACGGCTCCGTGTTTACGTTCAGATGCTCACAACAAAGGAGGGCGCACCGTGCACAGCCTGGCATTTCACCCACAGCACCCTGGATCTCTACCTCTGACTGTCTGCTGTGCAACCTGCAACCAGCAGCCTGCAAAACCTGCAACCTGCAACCTGCAGCCTGCAACAAAAGACTTCATCATTGATACATCACAGTGAGTACAGGCTCATTCTGCGCTACAGTCAGTGTCACCTTTATCTCCATACGTCACCTGCTTTGTCCAATGCACCCCTATGCAATAAAAGTCATCATAGGGGCTTTTTTTATTTATTATTATTATGAGTGTTCTGCACATTCATGCACCTGTTTTGGAAAAAGCCAATTTAAATATATATATATATATATATATATATATATATATATATATATATATATATATATATATATATATAGTGTGTGATATATGCAGGTATTAGTTTATTCCCAGTCTGCATGCTGACCTGTCACTGGGAGGAAGAGGAGGCAGGGTTGAGTGAGAAAGAGAACATTGCCTGATAAGGAATTAAGCAAATGCACGGACTCTTGCCTTCACTAAAAGCTTGATGACTAGTTAATGACTTCCCTCTCTCTATCTCCCATATCTCCCCCCTCCTCCTCCTCTCTGTTTTTCCTGTTCTCTGTGTAATTGTTACCCATGTTGTGATAGGAGTTAGGGATCTCGCTGACTTCCCTTTACTCCCCCTCCTCGTGTCAGAAATCTCACAGTGAAGACAGACGTGCATTACCTCCATCTGCTCCTCCAGGACGCCCCGGGCCTTATCCCCATTGTCCGCCTGTCGGTGTGGTGATTAATCAGGAACCTCTGCTGCCACTGCGTTTAATTCTCCCAGTGAATTTTTAAACCCAACAGCACTGAAATGAGTGCAAAGTATGAACGCTAGGAGCCAAAACAGAACATTTGCATCTACATATTTGCTACTTTTGAGACAAAGACAATGCAACGACTCCATGTGCTTGCAACTCATCAATTTCCTCCAAAGGTCCATGTCAGATCTATATAGACCTATAGGCTATAACAGTCTATAAGAGTCAAGTTGCAACACGGGATATCTGCTAAAACTGTGTTGCTCTGATATAAAAAGAAGGCTGCACGGGTCTTTTATTATATTTTTTGTGCAGACTATTTTAAAGTCTGCATTCCCACAGTCCTATAAATGGCGATAACTCTCTCGTGTGAAGTATCCGGCTGGGACACAGTGTATTTGTCGCGTTGCAAGTACACATTTCTGTCCACACATTTGCATTGGGTGTGTAGCCTGCAGACATAAGTGTGTGTGTGTGTGTGTGTGTGTGTGTGCACTGTTTAGAGTCTCGGTTTCAGGGTGGGAACAGGAGCCGATGGTGTCAGACGGGAGCTCTGATGTCTTAATGGAGGCTCAGTGCTGCCTGTATCCGTAGTAACCGGGTCTGTGGGGACACAGAGAGGCCTCCCAGTCTGGCTGCTCTATCACTGCTGTACAGGAACTAAAAAAAACCAGTATCATTAATTAATTTAAAAGATTTTTTATTTTATTCAAAAGCTTTTAGTGGTGTTGTACAAGTTGCACATGCGCAGCAGGTTTTGTGGTCCAGTAGGACCATGAAACTAATTCAAAATACTGTAAACACAATTACAAAACTGCTTCCTGTCACTCCACTCCTTTTCGAAAAGTTTACTCTTTTAAGATTTAATTTAGTAGCATTATTATTGCGTTTATATACATTTTTAGGTTGGGGAAAACAGGCTAAATTAATGCTGCAGTGGTTTCAATTTGCAAAACAGGATTTTGTTGTCATTCAACTTTCAGAATTCATCAATTCTTCCTGATTTCCTCCCAAATCTTGTTGTAAATTCAAAACTCAGTGACAGAACATCCACATAACACCCTCGCCTCCTCATTATTTAATGCTCTAATATATACAGTACCAGTCAATAGTTTGGACACACCTTCTCATTCAACTACTTTGAAGAATGTAAAATATAAAACATATTCTGGTTTGTTGAGCATTTGTTTGTTTACCACATAATTCCATATGTGTTCCTTCATAGTTTGGATGTCTTCAATATTAATCTACAATGTAGAAAAAAATAAAAATAAAGAAAAACCATTGAATGAGAAGGTGTGTCCAAACTTTTGACTGGTACTGTACATTTTTAGGTTGGGAAAAAAGGCTAAATTAATGCTGCAGTGGTTTCAAATTGCAAAACAGGATTTTGTTGTGATTCAACTTTCAGAATTCATCAATTCTTCCTGAGTTCCTCCCAAATCCTAGTTCTAAATTCAAAAGTCAGTGACAAAACATCCACATAACACCCTCGCCTCCTCATTATTTAATGCTCTAATATATACAGTACCAAATACCTAATTTATGAGAGAAATGATAGATTAAAGGAAACACTTTACTGTTGATATGTTACCTGCTGAGCTCGGAAGACTGAGCTAAGTGTGAGTTGTGTGGAAACTTACATTTATTGCATATTGACTCAATGGAAATATATGAAAGCTGTAACAAACGTAGTTGGTGGTTAACACCTCGGTGTTGAGTGAGTGCATTTGATATTCAAATCAACAACAGGCCAAACGTCTGTGCGTGTTTAAACCTCAATAACGTGAGCAGCATGTTGGTAATGAGAGGAGGCTTTTATTTTGGTGATTGTTTGCATTTCTGTTGTTTTTTTTTGCATGCACTTGTCTGCAGCGTGCAGTGTGTTCAGCGAGGGCCACTGAGCTCAGCAGGGGATCCGCGGGTGTAATCTCAGGCACAGCTGAGCGGCAGCTTTCAGCCCCGCTGTGTGTGGAGAGCTTGGCATTCGCCTCCCGGTCCGGCTTACTCTCTGCCAGGCGGGTAAACAGGCTGAAGTTTGTGGAGGGAGATTACGTCTGTCATGGAAAGTGGGTCAGACAGTGGGCACGTTTTTATGGCCTTGTTTCTAGGTAGGGTAGGAAAGAGGAGGAGAGGGGGGCTGTAAACCGCCGGCGTTTTTTCCATGGTGTTGCTCGAGGCAGTTTGTGCTCGGAACAATTCTCTCATACTGTTGTCAGAATCATTATCAAGCAGTTTCTCATAGGTTTGATAACAAGGCGTTCACACTGCAAGCAACTTAGGTGATCCATGACATATATTCAGGTGTGTTCAGACAGAGCACAAAGTGAATTTGATTCTGTACTTACATGAATTGGACCCCAGGACTGTGTTTGTTCCAGACGGCAACCTCTGGTTCTGTAGTCAGATTGTTTAAAAGTCTATGAGAAAATGACTCTACTTCTCTCTGGATTTATTCCCTCAGTAAACATTGTAAACATGAGTTTATGGTCTCAATCTCTAGTTTCAAGTCTTCTTCAATACAGCATGATGTTCATTTAGTAAATGATGCTCCATTTAGAGTCAAACAGACCATAAAGCAGGGGATGCTTTAGGGCGGGGCTTCACACTGATTGACAGGTTGCTGCCGCTACCTGAGCCTTAACTTACATTCTTTGAATGCAAAGAAAACCAATATGCCAACGGCTGTAATCCAAGATGGCACGGGAAAAATTCACCAGACTCAAAGCTTCATAATGGCAGTTCACAAACCAATTGGTGACGTCACGATGACTACGTCCACTTCTTATATACAGTCTGTGGTTAGTTCCCCCCAAATATCCAACTGTACAGACGTTAGCATTGGCTAGCTAGAAGGTTACCCACCGGCTGTGTATGTGTGTAGTTTACCTGTTTGCCTGCTATCTTCCTCCAGTCTTTATACCTTTTCCTCAGTCAAAGTCATTGTTGCTTTCGTCTTTGCTTTGACTTTACATTCGATCACGCTCCCTAAAAATCACCTTCATGCCGTCTAGTAACGGTCACAATCTTAACAATGTGCAAAATGTAAACTCAAATGTTCCACCTGGAAAAGTTTGCAGTGTGTTGTAGTGTTGTCACGATACTGGAATTTCTATCTTAGATGCAGTACCTTGAAAAATATTGATATGCAATACCACGTCCAACATTGAGGGCATAACATTTTGGATTTTTGTTAAAAGAGAGAGCAGAAAGCGCAGCCTACACCAGTGCATCGATACTGAAGAAAATGAGTATTGAAACCACTTCAAATATTCAGTATCGATACTGCGATACAAGTGTGTCTGTTATCTAAAAAGGGCTACAAAGGTTAGCTTCGCTCATCTGTATCGCAACACAAGAGCTTGAAAACGTCCCTATAGCATGTACTGGTAGCATTATTGCACCTCAGTAGACTTCCATTTGCTTGTCGATCATATCGCTTTCAGCTTTAATAAATGTTGAATAGACAGGAACTTGAGGGGGTGCAACAAAGAACAGCAGCATCATTACATTTTCTGGGGTCACAGTGAAACAGATTTCCCGTCAGAACGGATCAGCGAGAAAAGCGAACACCAACAAACTGCCTCCACTCTCCTCCTGTTGTTTCCTGGTAACAATAAAACGTTTCCTGGAGGTCGCTAAACATCCACATTACCATATGAATTATGCAAACTATAAATTATTTAAATCATCTCAGAGTAATGATATGTAATGCAAGGAACGCATAAGCAAAGAGAACAAAGCACACGGGAGGAGAAAGTACACCTGCACGCCTCATCACTCTTCTGGGGAGACTATTCATTATTTATTTAAGGAGCTATTTTAGTAGTATGTTCATGCACAGGCGTGAGTACGGACGCCCATTTTGTCCCATAAAAATGAGGAATACATTTCTAATTTCTTGCCTCTCTCCTGCTGCCAAAACCTGAGTCAGAGTAGTAATGGACCAGGAGGTGGTGGGGGGGGACTAAAGCATAGTGAGGTCGTTCATCTCCTTTAAAAAACAAACTGTTGGGGAGTTCACAGTCCTGTTTGGCTTTGACTTTATTACTTTAACGGTAAACCAGCTGAATTCATGAATAGAAACCTGTTCTTTGTTAAATGTTGGTGGAGTTCTGGGATAAAAAACGTCTGTTAAAGTCAGGAAAGTGCTGACACAAGAAGAGCTGAAACACGTTGGTGGGGAAACTACTAGCATTGATTCTTTTTGCTATAAACATTGTGAGATCAAACAAATAATACATACTTTCACCATAAATGTGCAGCTTTCAACCTCTGAATCTCCACTGGGAGTCTTGTTTTTGTTGCTGGTTTTTATTACTCCGTTTTAGAGTTGAAATGATGAGTTGATTAATTGAATCGGCAACTTTTCTTATAATCAATTAACATTGCTTTCTCTTGCTTTTCCATTTTTCGGGATTTGCTGCTCCTCTCTGTTCATGTTAAACTGAATATCTTTAGGTTTTGGACTGTTGATTGGAAAAAGACAAGACATTAGACTTAATCTTTAAATGTTCACAATGTACTGATTGTGGTTGAACCTGTGGCCGGCTGATGAAAGTATTGCAATATCTATATTTGTTTGCAGTATTACAAACTGGTAGTCTGTCTATGGTGACATACCGGGAAAAAAATGCTTTATTCTTTATATCTCCATTGGAAAAAATGGGACAATGCACACAATCCTGAAAACTTGAAGCTCATTTGTCTACATAAAGGCTCCAAAAACTCTTCAGCATAATACTATTGTTTCCACTCATTTCTATGCATGCTAGATTATTCAGTCTGCCCTGAAAATGATTATCTTTGGTGATTTCTTACAAAACCAGATGGGTTTGAGTGCACTTTGCTAGTTTTAGTTTCCTATCATGCAGTCAAAAGATTTACATAGTCTAACACGTTGGGCCTGCTTTCCATACACTACATTTTGATGCAGATGTTGAATGGATATATTGTTCAGCCTTATCTCCAAAACATGACCTTTTCTAAAAAAAAATTGGACAAATAGACCCAAAACTTCCCCCTACTTCCTGTTTTACCACCCAGCTAGATTTATAGTAGAGAAGAGAGAGTAGTGTTATGTACCAAAGAGGCTGGTAGAGCTCCGGTGGTAGATGCTGTTCACTTCCTACTTTGACTGATGGCTGTTCGTCACTTGAGATCACACTTATTTGATATTTATTTTTTTTAACCTCTCTGTTGCGGGGTGTGTCCCACACCCACGTCAAGACTCACAACCACATCCTGTGTCACCTTAATTTCCCTTTATATGAGCAGAACAGGTTTTTACAAGCAGGAACTGAAAGCCCCGTTGAGGTTATACATGAAATGGAAAAGTAAGAAAGTGTTGCGAGTGTGTGTCTGTATGAGTCTCAAGATACCATCTCTGTGGTTTCCTTCGCCGTGTAGTTCATCGAGACGGCTGCAGACGAAACTACTGATGAAACTCGCACATATTCATACTGCACACAGACCTGTAATTATCAACTCCCCTCCGATCATGCATGATTGCCGTTTCCTGCCTCGCTCTCAAACCTTCCTGTCTTGAACGAGCTAGTGTGTACAATCCACACACACACACACACACACACACACACACACACACACACACACACACACACACACACACACACACACACACGGTGAGTGTGTAACTTGTCGAGGCTTCCCTGGGGAGCGCTGCTGTTTCTGCGAATGCAGTAAAAAAAAACTAAAAAAAACTGGGCAGTCGTTGCTGAAAATCCATTACATAATTAAAGTCTGAGGGTCCTTGTGCTCGACACAGCAACAACAAGACAGTTGCTGAGATGAGAAACACGAGCAGAATTGGTAATTCTGAGACGTAATTGATTACATAACATGTGCAGCAGTCGCATCTATTTCCAGAAATCTATTTTATGTTAAAAAAAGTCGAGGAGATGGAGCACAAACTAGCCCCACTGAAGCCTCAACGCTAGCAGCGCTAAGCACTAGCTTGTTTCGTTCGGCTGGACAAGAGGCTAATGATTACACACTATGACCAGGTGCAGCACAATTAGACCCACATATTCTGGTTTCAGCCCTCAGAGAGATGCAACCTTCACCAACCAGAACTTTTCCCCCTTAATGTTTTCTAGGTACTTTAAGGGCCACTGGTGCCTTTTTCTGGCAGAAAAGCAGCCACAGAGTGATGGGTAGCGCCTCATCCAAGGATTTCAACAACAAAGAGCTCCAATCACTTTTTGCAAAATGTTTAAAAATCACAATAAGATTGTATCTTATATTCTATTGGTGATTCCCAACCCCAACATCCAGCAGCAAAACTGAAATGTAGTCAATTAGCAGCTTCCTGTAAAGGCCTTCTGCTCGTCACGGCAAAAACATCTGCCAAGTGTAGCAGGAGCGCGTCTGGAGATATACGAAGGACATTCTGACAAAACACCAAGAGATTCCTTGCTTCATAGTTAGATAAACAATTAGTGGAATTAAACTTTGTCACTTTACGATCACAGCATTTTTGCCCATGTAAACAGTTGTCATAACCTTAAAGTCAATTCTCTGATCTCCAATGTACTGCAAAGAAAAGTGTCTATAAAACATCATGAAAAGACAAAACAATTAATAATCTAAAAGCTGGAATCAGTCAGAGACGTATAAAGAGCTTTTATTTTGACATAGTTTTGCAGACAGTTTAGATTAAACAGCGAGTGTGAGATTATTTTTAAGCCTCACAATTTGCCATCATTCATTTGTCAAACAGACGTAAAGTGACAAAAAGCAGAGCAGCTCTGAGAATATCTGCTGTGAAGACACAAAGCATCTCTGCCTCAGTTTGTTTCCCGTCCCTCCATAGAGCTGTATTGACCAGCCATGATGTGGTTGTATATATATATATATATATATATATATATATATTTATATATATGTGTATATGTTGTAAGGCGGCTAAGCAATGACTCATGTTCACCTCAATAACACCTTCACAGTAATGAGGCTTCTTTGAGCTCTTTTGTCAGTCCTTTAAATTATACAGCGCTACAAAGAATCCTTAAATGTGTATTCAAGTGAATAACAGCAATTTAAATGGGGGAGTGTAATTTTCCCCACTGCACTGAATGCATATGAATCATAGCTCGCACACACATATCACTACACACTCTGTGTTTGAGATGTCTGGTACGCCCTTGTGTGTGTGACTGCATGCATTTTGATTTACACACATTTCAGTTATTGATTGTGAGTGTTGGACGGGGTTTTTAACATGCTCACAGTCTGCTTCTCTGTGGATTTTTGAGTGTGCGAGACTCTGCATGGGTTTGTGTCTGGTTGCACGTCCACCAACAGCGCTGTCTGCTCTGTGTGTGTGTGTGTGTGTGTGTGTGTGTGAGTCCTTCCCACTGAATCATTGATGAGGCTGTAATTCGAACAGCGGCCCTCCTATTTCTTCCCCTGCCTCCTCCTAGAGACGCTTACAGGAAAAACCAGTAGGCTGCTCTGCCCTGGAAACTAAGAAAAAACAACAACCCGTTTGTAACAAATTAACAACACAGAAACAAACAGTCGGAGTAACTGTTCCAGTTATATTTGAGAGCTCGTGAATGATCAATCTGTAGTGAAAGAAACAGCCGTTCACCGTGCCGTGATGTCACAAATCCTTCTCCTTCAGTTGAACTTGAAAGACGTTCTAAATGTATTCAGCATATTCTGTATCGTTCTTTTCAGCCCAGATGTTGAGCAAACAGGAGGCTTGTCTGCAGAAGTCACAAGTCAGTCCTCTCCCTCTCATGTTTACCTGTCGCTTACCTGTGTCCATCTCAACTAATGCCGTTTGGTTCACTTCCTGCAGTTGGGTCGGATTATGTTCTCGCTGCAATCGAATACGTGCTAGGGTTCATTTGGAAACTGTCTAAATGTTGTCATGTGCAAGCGCTCTTACTCTAAGATTAGAAGCTGTGATGTCAAATTCATTCCTTCCACTCGTCACGCAAAATACAAATGTTTTCTGTTTGACCACTTTATTGGAAATCGTTATGGCTTATTCTAATTCTTTTGAATTTAAGAGTTTGATTTCGGGGAGGTCTTGTTTTTCATGCATATTTTTAAAAGTTATTCACACAAAAATAACTTAAAACAGGATCCACCACAACTGTTTCTAATACTCTTCTTATGATGCTGTAAAGCAAACAGCGGAAAGAAGGAAACTTTGCGATGACACATTTGTTGTGAGTCAGATTCACCTCTCTGAGTCCACCGAGCCTCCAAACAGGCTGACCATGGACGCGAGTCCAGCTTCTCTGGCTGACACTGAGGTCTCTGTTGTGGTGGGAACTGGATTCTTTGAGGATGCCCGTCTTGGGAGACTCCAGAGCAACCAGCAGTTTGTTTTGATGAGTTAATTTAATCCTCAGCAGGAAGTTGGCGCCGAAGGGTCCGACTGCAGTCTGGGTTTTTTAAGTCGAGTCGATGACGGAGGTGTGAAAGGAATCATGGTCCCGCCGTGTGCACTTAACATGCTTTTGAAGGTTAAGAGGGTCGATGTGTGGACGTGTGATGTTAATTGGTAAGAGCGGTTTGGGTTGCGTGGAAAACGCTTACAGGACGCTTACAGGACGCTTACAGGACGCTTACAGGACGCTTACAGGACGTTTACAGGACGCTTACAGGACGCTTACAGGACGCTTACAGGACGCTTACAGGACGCGTCCTCGTGTGTCGGTTTTGCCCCGGTCGGCCTTTTGATGCCACCTTCACCACCTTCACACCTGCTTTCAACAGCACGGCTCAGGTTTACATTCCTCACCTTGTTTCTAATGTTCGAGTCCTCTTCCTGACCCGGCTCCACATAGTTCATGCCTTGCTGTTTATAGCTGATGAGTGTGAGCATTGTTGTGGCAACGCTTCCTCGGGTCAAGTGTTGGCCGTCGAGCCCAAGTGGATTATTCTAATCCGCCTTGTTACCGACTTCTCCCTTTTTCCCCCGTCGTAGTCACACAGCTATGGAGGACCCTCTTAGACGTAGCTTAGCATGGCTTAATATAGGTCCTCTTCAGTGTCTGTGAATGGGGAAGTGGTCAGTTTATCTGGTGTATAGTAACGGTTACTCCAGAGAGCCCAGACGCCCCAGGGTGAGCATGTCCGGTGATACGTTCCTGTAAAAAGGGTGATAAATATCAAGACAGATGGGCTGGAGCTAATTAATATTTTATGCGCCATGTTAGGGGAGCATGTGTAAACCATCCTGAGTAAGCAGGTTGTTCATCACACAGTTCATAAGTCTGCTGTTTATTCACATTTGGCAAACTCTTCTCATCCAGAGTGAGTTACAGTGCTGCTCAACAAAATTACACCCAGTGAAGACAGATATATTACTAATTTATTCTATTTTTATTAATCTACTTTGTTTTTTTCACACTGTTTTACTACTACTGCTGTTATTATAGCTTTAAATTATATTTTATCATCTTATTCTCTCGCATGCGTTGGTCTCAAATTTATAAAATTGGTGCTGCACAAATAGAGTTTGATTGATCTACATCATATCATTTTAGTTATTAAAGTAAACACGATGATTAGACTTACTAGCTGCAAATAATTCTCTCTAGATTCTCTATGGACTATGAACTAAAAGATTTTTTCTGTAAAATGTTAGAAAATATTACAAAATGGTTAAGAAAAAATACAATTAACCATTTATAGTATTTGCTGATTAATATTCTGTCTGTCGACTAATTGTTTAATTGATAAGGCCTTATTGTTGCTGCTCTAAATTAATCGTTTAATTAATTATTCAAGCAGAAATGGCAGCAATTTAGTGGTTCCAGCTTCTCAAATGAGAGTAATATCCGGTTTTAATTACTCTTCTGTGACAGAAAACAGAATATCTTCTGGTAGATAAGATCATTTTTTAAAACGTCACCATGAGATTGTTATTTGGAGCCATATTGTGGATTGTATCTTAAATTATATTAAATATACTCGTTAAGCATAGTTTGTAATGATAGTTACGTTTTGAACGTACATGTAGCTTGTGATATGTTTATACATGGCCCTCCCAAAACCATCTCAAACTACTGTTAAACCAAAACTAAACAAGCAAACCCACTCTGAAAACTAAAATGAAATGAAATTACAAAGTCAAAACTAACATGAATACTTATTCACAGCTTATATAACCTTGACTGGAGTTTGCATTTCCCGTAAAGGGCGTTTGTCAGATGTGAAAGATAAATCTGGAGGTAACACTGGACCACAACCTTTCACCTCCAGTGTCCTCTATCTCAACTTTGTCTGTCCGTCCAAGCAGTGTGTCGTGTGATTCTGGCGTACAGTATGTTTCCCTCCATCTTGGTGTAAACATTGGACCACACACACACACACACACACACTGGAGAGAAAACCTCCAGGGACCGCTGAACATGAGAAGTGTTCGTCTTCCTGTGAGTGATCAGGGAATTGGGACTCGGTGTGTTCATCGACACGCTGACTCTAAATCACTTTAGAGGAGACCGTCTGCAGGCATGTACGTCTACGGCTAGACAGAGATGTTGGTGCATGTCTATAGCTACAGAGTTATCTGATTTAAACACTGCATACTCACAAAAACAAAACACTAACATTTTATACAGGACTTGACTGTTTTTTACTTGCCTGATAGCCAAACTTATTTGTCTATCAGGCCTATTGATAAATAAATTAATAAAATCAACAGAGGTTTTAACGATGGGACGAAAAAAAAGGTCAAAAATTCAAAATGTTATCCTTTAACTTTGATATTGTCATCTGTAGTTGATATTTAAATTAAAATTCATTAGGAATTAGGAAGGATTCGGAAATAAATGATTCCTAATTAAATATTTGCTTTGATTAGACCTAGTGTTAGGAAGTTAAACAACTCTAATATCTATTACATATTGGTGTAAAAACATATTGAAAATATTCACTCAAAAACCCCAGAATTTTACAAGATTACATTTGAACATCATATGATATTGTTTACCTTTGCCGAATACCCATTTTTACTGTTTGGAGCTTGAACGCACCATAATGTAACTAAATGGAACCTCCGTACGTTAGGTCACATATTTCTACTGAATGTCAGCTGCCTAAAAACATTATTTTTCACTTGACCAGTCCAACAAAAGCATGAGGCATCCACTCGCCCAAACACACAGTTTACCGGCAATCGTTAATGTGGAGCCCTGATTTATATTTCTATTGTCTGAACTACCGTGTGGTTCTTCATCCGGAGTTCACACTCTGGTTTGTATTGATAATGCAGTCCCACCCGTCTGTGTTCACCCAGCTGAGCTTCAGGAGATTCAATTCACGCTACATTAATTTCCTACAACGTTGCATCAGCTGTGATTTTATTTTTCCCCCCGTTGGTTTTTATAGTTCCTCTGGAGGGAAATGCTCCATGTGTGCCAGTGCACACTGTGGGTTTATTTAGAGACGGTACATTGGATTTTTTTGTGGGAATGGAAATAAATATCTGATGGTTTCCCATCGGAGTCAGGAGGACCAGTGGCCAGCTGCAGAGAGATGATGATCTGGAGACATCCAGTCAAACACAAGAAGATCTTTACATTCAGTGAAAAATGGAAGAAAAAGGTGTTGATGCCATTTTTTCTCTCTGAAATCAAATTCACACCGCTGAAAAAAAACGAGTGTGAGAAGGCTGTAAAATTAACACAATCCTTTTGGCAAACACCGGCAGATTTCTTTGATTTTCTCTCAAAGTGTGAGTGTAGCATTAAAGCATGGTGGAATTGGCAATCTAGCTAACTAGTGGACAGCACGATCGTTTGCTAACTCCACCATGCTTTCATGCTACACTGGTTACAGAAAATCAGCTGATCACTGGGCTGGTGACGAGCGGTAGTGGTGGGTTTAAGGGACCCGCCGCCTCACTCCGTCTCTCTGGAGAAGGAGAAGCTAATTAACTAACGAGCCGGACGTCCGTCTCCAGAGCTGCGTCTACTCTCTTTCCAGCATCTGCGACACTTTACGACCCCACTGACGTGTGCTGTCACCATGACAACTAACAACACTCAACATTTATTATTGTACTAGTCAAATGAGCACAGAAAACTGTTCAAAGTCTGTTCTCCTCCCATTCTGTTTCTGTTTCAAACACATCTACTTTTAAAGAAATACACAGAGTTTCACATTAAACTCAGTTCACTGTGTAGCTGCATTATGTATAAAAAGTATTTGCTACATACTGCAGGTACAGTGTGATGTCTCGTGCTGCCATGCCGATGCCATCTGTATGTTCATCGAGCGGACGAGTTCGACCGACAGATAAGAGACAGAATGGAAGAGAGTCTGGCGTCAGGTTTGCCAACCCTCCGCCCGTCGGATCAGTTTCCGAGTCACCGAGCGTCTAATCTCCACAGTGTGCAAACCCAATCCCTCTCCGCTGACCCCACCGCCCTGCAACTCTACACACTGGACACCAGACCCAGGGTGTCTGGAAACCAGCTCGCGCCCACACAAATGATCGCATACGCAGCACAAATTGCATTTCACTTGAACTACAAATTAAATCCCAACCGATGTACGCTCCAACGGAAATGTCCAAAAGACTTGATCTGAAAAGGTCAACGCATGCTTTTGACTCGTCATTGAGTGGTGTTGGGATTCAATTTATAGTACAAGGATGAGGTTTATGGTCAGACCACGCAGAACTCGGTAAAAACAAAACTCCTGCATGACGTTCTGCGCGATGCTCCAGTTTAGTCACCATTTGGAAAAGCAATGAAAGCCGTTGCAGGAAACCGTAGGAGGCCTTTCATCTCATGCTTCTTTCAAACCCATGCTTCTGACGTCCAGACTCTATTCAGTGCCATAACCTTTAGTTTTGGCTCGACGCTGCAGCTTGATTACGTTTGATATTTTTCAAAACATATGAAACAATTCACCCAAAGGTGTTTTATCGGCAGAGCGAACTTTCTCACTTTGACAAAAAACCATGTCAGCTGTTCTCAGAGGTGAACAAGTGTTAATTAATCCCATCCCCTCATAATATTTTATCATTTTGACCTAAGGAACGTGTCGTCGTTGTCTGTGAGCGATGAGCTGAAGACTCGCTGACTCGCTGACTCTCCCATCGAGCAGCTGGTGTTTGTCACAAGAGGTCGAGGTTTCTGATATTTGAGGCATTGATGTGGCGCCGCCTCCCCTCACATGGAGGTCCTCTCAGAGACGAGAGGTTTTTTCTTTGCTACGCATGTTGATTGAAGAATTTTTTCGATAATTATAGATGTTTAAGTTCACCCTTTAAGTTAATGTTGGAGCCTCGAACTGAGGTTGTTTTGTGGTCGTTAAGGAGCCTTTTATATGACGTTTTAAGTAATCACCCCTCACTGATTAAAAGGTGGAGTTCACAGCTGTTCAATTCTGGAAAAAGCCATTTTTTACACTGTACTACACTGCTAGTAGTTTTTTCACCATGTCAAAAAAAGGTTTTCCATTTAAACTTTTTAATATTTTCCTTTTACTTGATCATTTCTCATAATTAGGACACACAACTTATTGTTTTAAAGCAAGACACTTTTCTCAGTCTAACATGTTTGTGTGTTGTTGTTTTAAAAAAGCCATTTTCCCTGTATATCAAGAGAAAGTCAAATTAAGGGAGAGGAGAAGACCTTTTACGGTTCATTATGTGCTCATGTTAGACGTGTACTTGAGATGTTTTATAGATGTCTTTGTAATGTTTTTAAAGATTGAGTAATGAATGGTTTTATAGAGACTCGTTTGGATGCACTTAACAATGCATCATGTGATGACCGTAATGCGTGTTGTCATTGTAGTTAAAATTGAGTACAAACATTTGTATTTCAGTGGATGGAATATTGTCGTAACGGAAAATATGCTGTTGCACTTTGGCTAAATTTGCTGTTATGTCTCCCAAGAGACTTTTTTACTGCAACTCATTGGGGTTTAAATGTAGCAACAATCTCTTCTTTTCCTCCAGGCCACGAGTTTAAGAAAACAGAGAACCTTTTCTCTTCTACCTGAGATGAAATACTTAGACTGCTCTCCAAACAGGATTAAGGGTCAAGAGGGGTGGAGTCCCTCCTGGAGTTAGAGGAACTCATGTTTACTCTGTAGTTCACATTTAACCTCTTCACCATCTACCCAACCAGTTCTCTTTATCTAGTTGGTATCTGTCCGGCTTCTGGTTTGGCTTTTCTGTTCATTTTCAATTAACTAGTAAGACCAAATTGTAATAAAATATGTAAACATGTGTCTTGATGCTGCCTTTATATCTTTTGTTGAAGAGGATTACTTTTGTAGGTAAAATAAATTAAAAAACTCTCCAGACGAGAACAGATAAGACGCTAGAGAATCTTAAAAAGATTATCGTATCATGTTCCTGTACATGCTACCATGGCATTATTTTGTTAACAGGAAAATCCCTTTGCTTTGACATCTCAGCTGTGCAGTAATAATAAAACTATCTTTATGAACTGAGGTTTGAGTTGGCACCTAGAAACCTGAACTATTACCATAAAACCACTGCCTTTACCATCACAGCACCTTTATCTATTAAACTGGAAAGTAGGCTAACACCCACGGTCTCTCTGAAGCAGCAAAGTCATATCGTACCACTTCTACTGAATGAATTATTTTCATGATTGATCTGTTGATTCTTCTTTTAAGTAAGCGTTTATCAATCTTTGAATTATCACAAGTAATGGAAAATTTCCCAGGATGCCCAAGAGGATGTCTTGGGTTTTTTTCATCTTACAAACTACATTTTACAACATAACATTTAAACACATCATGATTATAATTTACCGTCAAATCTTTACTGTGCGGATCCTGAACGCATCATACATTTTCTGAATGGAACCTCTGTTAGCAGTGCTGCCATCGTTACTCGCTCTCCTGACGCAAACATGAAGCATAGATGCTGATGTCCTGATTGAATATTTTTTACTGAATATCGTCCGATAACGATCGTTTGTAAAAACTTTATTTCACACTACGATGGTTAAACTGTGTAATTGATTTGGGGTGAGCTGTGGTAACATTTATGCTACACAGGTACAATGTAACACCGATAAGTTAAAAGCCCCACAGATCTATTTGTGATGAAGGGCCGTCTGTCATGGGAGATGCAAAGATGAAACGACTGCAGAGGAGGGAAAGGCGAAGAGAGACTTCTGACTCTGGAAAATACTTTTACTGAAAGCTTTTGAAGAAGACGTGTGATTCTGAAGCTCAACGTGGAACAGCTGGGCAGCTCGAAAGCCTCTCGCTCGTTAGCAGGGAACATGAAGGCTGAGAAACGCCTTAAAGCCTCAGAGCGTTTGAGGATGTGGTGAGAGACACTGAAGCAGGGACAATTAGCTGTCGCATGACCTTCTTGATGAAGGGCTTTCTACAGAGATCACAGCAGCCACAAATGAGAAGATTAGCATGTTTATTTCTCCTTTTTACACACCTCTACTCGCACCGGCACAACAACCGTCACCACTTTCAGCCTACATTTCAGTTTCGATACCTCATTTTAGTCCAGCAGGCAGAATATCAGCAGCTCTTTGAGTGTCATATTTGTTATGACACTCAAAGAGCTGCTGATATTCTATACACAGGAAAAGTGAATTTGCAGCCGGCAGGTTGCTGAACCCGATCTAGAGACAATATAAGAAAGAAATTGTTTATATAAGATATATAATACAGTAAAAGGAACATATATTAAATGACATAACTATATTAGCATTATTATATACCATTGTTCCAGTTTGTTGTCTTTTAATGTAGCAGCAAGCGTCCTTCCAGAAAAATGTCATCCTCCCCGTGTCCAGGCCAGGCTTCTGTTATTATTTACTGATCTGATGATGACCCACTTTACCAGGAGGGTATCGCTACCAGTTTCCGGTAAAGAAGGGATGTGAAACTGTGTTGGAGGTCCTGAAACGCTCACTGTTTCAGTAACATTCCAAGAACAAAAAGGCAAATATACCCAGTGTTTTCTTTGTTATGTTTTTAGTAAACTGAATGTCTCGGTTTAGTCCGACAAGGAAGCTCTCGGAAAATCAAACCCTGTGAACCCCGAGCAGTTCCACTCCTGTCACATTTTTCTCTCTGTTGCCTTGATTTTCACTGCGATATAAAAGTCCTGCACCTCTATGGAAACAGAACAACCATGGCTAGAAGAAGAGACAACTCATATTTGTCCTTTGTGCACAGTTTCAATGCCATAAATCAGTAAATAGAAAAGGAAAACATTAATTAACATTAAACACACTTTATGTTTAAGTATTGTTTATCATTAGCACTTATAAGTGTGTTGTTATAAGGGTGTCAGGTAAGGGAAATGTTGTCGTATGAGTCAATAGTTCAAGCCTTAAGGCCTCAGTGGCTGTTGGCTGTTATGAATCAGGACCTACTGAACCTTTTAGATCAAGCAGATAGGTTAACACCTCCCTGTAGTCCTCTCTCTGAGTTCCCCTTTGCCTGTGACGCTGTTCAAAGAGTATCCTCTGACCCTTTTCTGGTTTCCGACCGACCAACCGAGAAAACTCTGACTCTGGTTGTTTGTTTCCACAGAGCCGTGGGATCCTAAAAGTGTGTCACCCTTAAACATACCACAATCATCACGTTTTACACACCTGCTAACTCAACATGAACGCAACATGCAGAGAGCTTTGTTAACTTTGGGTGTGACCTGGTTGATTGACACTAGCTCTGTTTGCCTTTGTGTGGCTGTATGTGTGTGCTAAATAGCTCAGTTTGACATGGTGCATTCAAGAGGGAAAGTGCAGCTGTTTTGTTAACATAAAGACATATATTTACGTGTGTTTTCAACCTCTGTGCATGTACATTTGTTTGTCATGTGTCGTGCTCCGTTAGCAGCCACCTGGAAATGCAGGTGTGATCCGTGCCTCCTTGCAGTGGAGTGTTGCGAGGGCTTTTTTAAGTGTGAGGTCGCCGTTCCTGCTGTCACTATCACGCCGTTACATCCCTGACCTCGGCCTGCACAGTCGGCCTCGCTGAGCTCTGGCTCCATTGTTGTAGCGCTGTGTGTCTCGGTAGCTAAGCAGCTGTTGGCATGCGGCCACGCCGAAGCTCTGTGTCATGCAGAGCTGCAGAGGCCAGCAGCTTAGTCAGACACACACACACACACTGAAAAATGAGATTCATACGCCCATACAGGATTTAGCGTTGATATTTTATTTGTTTGCAGTGTGGGTCAGAAATCTACTTGCCCGAAGTCATTCATTACATGCCTCATTACATATTGTTTTTTTAATACAACAAACCAGACTAAAGTAATGTTTAAGCCGGCTTGGTCTCAAAGTTTAAATTACTGGAAGATTTAAACCCGTATGAAACAGTCTGTCGAATCCTGATCCTCCATATGACCTACATCAGTGAACCAGACCATCAGAGAGAAGATCCTCTGTTTCTATAAAGTTATTCTTAAAGCTCGTCATCGGAGCCACCGGGTCGGATTCTGGTGAAACCAGATGAAATCATGAAGGTTCACCAGAAACTCCTTCAGACCAGACTCCAGCAGAGACCAGTCCACCGAGGACAGACCCAGATCTAACAGAGACCAGTCCACCGTGGACAGACCCAGATCTAACAGAGACCAGTCCACCGTGGACAGACCCAGATCTAGATCCAGTTGCATGTGCAACTCTCAGCAGAGATGAGAAGGAAGCAAAATTGCTCATTAGTTAGCTACTTCCTTCATCAGCTCTGGAAAAAAACTTGATCTTTTAAACCACATGCCCGAGTTTCCAGATTTACTAGCTCAACTTAGCATTTTACTTGCCCCAAATAACACATTTACTCAGCCAGGTTCAAATATATTTCCCCTCAATGAAAGCCTCATTAAAACAGCTGATCTGGTTTGTGAAGTAAGAAGAGAAAGCATAACGTTGAATTCAAGAAAAGTAAAGCTGTCACTCAAAGTTCTTCCTGCAGAATCCACTTGTTAATATAATGTCAATTAGTGGAGCTTTGAATACAAAACAGACGTCATTCATGGTTAGTTCCAAGTCTAATGTCCACCATACTTTTGGCTGCCGTGCATATCATAATGGCCGAGTGGGAGCATTATTTCCAGGGATCTGGTCTGGGTGAGTAGGCGTCTTTGAGCCACACAGGAGGAAACCACAAAGAAGACTGTTTGTGTTTGTTTGCTCTGGAGAGGCTGCGTCTGTTTTTCTCGATCTGTTCCCGATAACAGAAGAGTTGAGACAGAACGATAATTCAGCACTCTGGACTCGGATGTGTTCAATAACAGGACCCACCGCACATTTTTTTTCTTTTGGTCTTCAGTGTCTGGATCCATAGGTAAAAAAAAAAAAAAAAAAATCAATTCCTGGCAAGTCGGCTCAACAGCTCCCTCGACTCCCACTACAGTGTGTGTGTGTGTGTGTGTGTGTGTGTGTGTGTGTGTGTGTGTGTGTGTGTGTGTGAGAGGATTTTACATGCACACAGTTGAGAGCATGGTGGTTTAGTATGCATTGCATGTGAGTATGTGGGATTAACCCCTTGTGTCGGGGGAGTAGGTGGGGCTGAGGCTTTACATCCAGTTCTGCAGTTTGAACACATAATCGTCTTCACCTCCCCCCTTCTTCCTGCACACTCCTCCTGACATGTCCTCCATTTTGCTCTTATCGCCTCCATCCAGAATAAAACGTCCCGAAAAAAAAAAAGCTGTAAAGATTCACCACCTGCCGAACTCTGTTAAAAATGTACGTGATGAAGCCGTTTCTAACTGGGAGCGATGCTGATGTGATACGCTGGATATAGATCCGCTGTTAACACTTTGGGAGTGAGATAAATCAAAAGTGTTACCTCCTCAGGTGTGAGGCAGAGAAACAGTGTGTGTGATTGTGATGATTGCATGAGCAGGTAAACTAGCACTGAAAACTTCTCCTGTCTGACATTGTGAAGTATTTACTTGGAAAGGCCTCTGTGTGAGCTCCTCCCACTCGGCCTAATGGGATTGTTCCTCAGTGTGTTTAGGATTAGAGCCCCCACCCATCATCAAAACACTTCCTATGCTTTATTCATGTGTGGCTTTGCATTCTCTTAGCAGAAAGGCACTCTGGGAATTGCAGGAGAAATGTCGGGTCTCATGTGAGGAGGCCAGGAACTGAAGTGATGATGTCATTATCTATTATTTGAGTTTACGTTTGTGTTCTGCTCTTGTTTCAAAAGATTGCTTAGCTTATATTATATTCAGCTTTTTTTTTGTCAATGAATGGAAGAGATGGGAGAGCGTACAGCAAAGGTCACCATATTAACTTAAACCTGTGATGTCCGGCTGTCGACATGTTGTTTTTCGCAGCCAATAAACGGAGGTTACTCATTTGGAATGCAGAGGAGTGACATATAGAGACCTGTCAATCAGTGTGTAGCCCCGCCCTAAAGCAGACCCTGCTTTATGGTCTGTTTGACTCTAAATGGAGCATCATTTACTAAATGAACATCATGCTGTATTGAAGAAGACTTGAAACTAGAGATTGAGACCATAAACTCATGTTTACAATGTTTACTGAGGGAATAAATCAAGAGAGAAGTAGAGTCATTTTCTACTAAACTTCCATAAAATCAGACTTCTTTTTGCAACCGGAGGAGTCGCCCCCTGGTGGACAGGAGAGAGAATTCAACGCTTCACCTTTCAGAACTGGCGGTTGCTGCCTGGGGTCTCGACCTCTCTACCTCGAGGAATTTAAACAGTTCAGCAGCCAAATTCACAATTTTAAGAATTTAAAGCATTAATACAATCCAAGGCGAGCCATAGGCCATCTCCTGGTGTGACAAAAGTCACATTGAAGAGACAGAAGGTGTAACCACGGCCTCACTAGAGTGATGTTGCACACCGACAAGCCAGAATTACACACAACAGATCTGCTGCATTACATTTTGTGCAACCAGGACTAGAACTGTGAAATAAGCACAGAATCCCTCGTGCTTATGTACTATACACTATAATTGTTTTGTAGTGTATTTGTAATTGTTCTTCCGCACAACAACATGGGAGTTGGAGACATACAGATTAAAAACATTTAACAAAGCTTCCACAAAAATGTATTTAATCCCGTGACTAAGAGTGACAAAAGTGATTTGACATTTGGCGTGAGAGACGTCCGCCCTGCTCTCGTGCCTTCTGTTTTTCTCACACATGCTTTCTCTTTCTCTGTTCCACCTGCTGTGACTTCCTGTGTATTTAGAAAGCTGTGTGTGTTTTTTTGAGTCATTCTCTGAAGTCAGCGTTTACAGACAGCCACCTCAGTCAGCAACAAGAATCAAGTCACGTGTACTCCCGACCTTAGTCATGTCCCTGATGCTCTGATGAAGGCCTTTTTATTTGAAACTTGGCAATAACAAAAAGTGTGGGGGGAGGTGTGTATTTTGCATTTGTACCTACTGAGCAATTTTAGCCATTTCCATTTTCTCAAAAACCCGGATGTGTAGGAATTAAAGGGCAGTGTTTAGCATTAAGAGGATCTATTGGCAGAAATGGAATATAATATTCATAACTTTGATTTCATTTGTGTAAAATCTCCTGAAATCAAGTGTTTTTGTTAGCTTAGAATGAGCATTTCATATCGTTATGGGGAGCGGATCTTGTTCGAATAGTCGTTGCACAGGCGTGTTTCTACAGGAGCCCAGATTGGACAAACTGAACGCTGCCTCTAGAATCACAATTTGGCATCTGCCACCATTGTGGCAGAGCTAAGATGAGCTGTTTTGAACATATCTTATATGAAAACATGCGTACTGCTTGCATTAAAAATTGGATATATTCACATAGACCTCTCGAGTTCACTTCCACATCAATTGCATCCGTATACATCTAAACAGATGGAATATTAAGATAGAAATTGCGTTTGAATCCTTCTTCTTCCTCTAATCTTTGTGTTGATCCTCTCTGTCTTTCTTCAGGGCCGAACGTGAGAGACAGACACATGAAGCATGAGAGGGTGAAGCTGAGGCTCAGCTGACCCTTCCCCTTCCTCCTCCTCCTCCTCCTCCCTCCCCCCCCCCCCCCCCTCCCCCGTGTTCCATTCAATCAGCACCTACCCCCCCTCCTCCCTCCCCTCCCTTCCTTTCCTATCCCCTTCCTGTGTCCCTCACCCTGTTGGATTTCACCCGTCTCGCCTTCCCCTCCTCTTCCGAACCTCAATCAGCCGAGCCCGATGTACTCCCCGGAGCAGGAAAACATCTCCACCACCGCCTCCACCAAAGTGCCAGTGAAGTATGGAGAGCTCATTGTGCTGGGGTAAGCAACACAGGAGTACTCGTCTTTATACCCAGAACACACCTGTACATTCATCTCAACGTCCTAACCTAGATGTGCATATTTCAAATGTTTGAAAAAGTCTTTGTGGTAGGATAGTTGTCTTCTGTTTTATCTCAATCAGTGTTTCAGTGCTGGTTTGAAAACGTGACCTTCCCATGTGTATTTTGTGGTTTGAGTTCTTGTGGTTTATAAACCAAATTCACTCTTAATCTACCGGTACAACTCAAATATCCATCACTTAAGATGCAATGCACATTCATTTTGGTAGTTTCACGTTTTTAAGGCCTTTTCACAGCGGGGTGCTTTTTTTTCATACGATAAATTTGCACATCAACATGTATTTTTTGATGAATACGTTCACACAGAATGTGAATATTATGCAGTGAAATTACCGAACCGAACCAAGGCGTACAACTTTATTACTCTTTTCAATCTTGACGATCCACTCCTTCTGTTTTTACCTTTCACAATAAAAGCCCTAGACATATAAACTATGTCAGTGTTTACTGGCTGTACGACAGTTTACCTCAGACAGACAAAAGGATGCTGGTAATCTGCCTGACAGAATGTGTTGCTACTGTTGCAAATTTGTTGCAAATTTTTTGCTAGTATTTTTGCGTTTTCGTCTTGTTTTTTTGTCACGCCCAAGGTGTGTAAAGGCCTTTAGGCTGACTGACAGTGGAGGTAGTGCACAAAGAAGTGTAGCAATGTGTTGACAAAGACATGGAGGAAGACTGCTTGGATAAGAACTGCATATGGGTTCAAATTTTATAAAAATGTAGGCTTTGAAAGTGTTTTATGAGGGAGCAAATTGATTTGGCTCAAGTAAACACACGAAGCATTTTGGTAAGAAACATTAAATCCTAATATAATTTATGTCTGTTTACAAGATAACAGGGAGCCTCTAAGGCACAGCAAGGCCTAAATTACAGATGCACATCAACACTAATTAAAGAGATAATCGTAACTTAAGAACAATAGAAATAGTTGTGGCAAAGAGAAAAAGAGCCATTGTTTTGTGGTAAAAGGGTCCAAGTGTCCTGAGGGAATGAGCAGTAAGGATTTAGACGCGCTGTGATTGGTCAATAAACTGATATCTTCAAACAAGCTCAGCAGACAAAGAAGAGTTCACCACACGATGAGAACGAACGCAGTGACCCGACCAAGAAGTCCGAACGGAAATGCTTCACCAGAAAACAACACAAACAGTTGTGATATTTTTGTCCAGCTGCACTGAGAGCGAACACAGAGAGAACGGCTCGTTGAAGAGTTTGGAATGTTTTTGGAGATTAACCGCGTTGATTGAGATGAGATGGATTTTGGCCACGAGCAGAACCGGACACTCATTGTTAACGCCGCATTAAGATCTCTTCCTCCAGAGGTCCACATACTTTAACTACACACTCACACACACACAAACACACACACACACACACACACTTTCTCCACTAACAACTGACAGTGAAGGACTTCCTTTATCTGTGTCCTGTTTATTCCCCAAAGGGCTATTCCACCACCACTCCTCCGTCCCAGCCCACTCCACAGAGGAATGCACATGTCGGAAAGACTCCTCACACACACACACACACACACACACACACACACACACACACACACACACACACACACACACACAGTTGGTTTCACAGCTGACTCACAGTTTGTTGCTGCAGCGGTTATTGTCAGGGAGCTGACCGTGGAAATTTTCCCTAGTGGAAACAAACTATGAACAGTGAACGCATCGCCGAGTCTTTTACAATGGAGAACACTGGTTTTCCGTTTTGCTTTGCTTTTTCCGCTCCTATTTTTTTATTTTTTTCTCTGATTCTAGGTCAGGACATACTTTATAAAACGTCAACAGAGGCACTTTTAGCTGGATGACATGAGTAGTCACACACTGTGCTGCAAGTATCCATTAATGTCTACGTTTACATGCACACTATTATTCCATATATTTTGTAAACATGTATACAGAACATTCCATTCACAGTTGTTCTGGATAAGGCCTTATTCTGAACAGAGCATTTTCATATTTTGAGATGTACAAGTCTGAAACCAGTCCGTCCAGTTGAACAATAGAAACACTGGCAGTCAATTCAATCAAATATGTGCTTTGCAGCCCCGCCCTAAAGCATCCCCTGCTTTATGGTCTGTTTGACTCTAAATGGAGCATCATTTACTAAATGAACATCATGCTGTATTGAAGAAGACTTGAAACTAGAGATTGAGACCATAAACTCATGTTTACAATGTTTACTGAGGGAATAAATCAAGAGAGAAGTAGAGTCATTTTCTCATAGACTTCTATACAACCAGAGGAGTCGCCCCCTGATGGACAGGAGAGAGAATGCAGCTTTAAGACACTTTAGCATCGGCTTCACTCCACAGAAACAAAGGTTGACGCCAGGTTGGAAATAGATGACCAGCTGTGGCAACCCCTAACGAGAAGAACAAGAAGTTTTTCATTTTCATAACTGTGGTAACTAAATGGCTCAGCTGTAGTTTGGTTTTCCCAGCAGGCTGAAACAAGTGCATGGACTTCATTTAGACTCCCGTGTGACCAAGAACAGGCTCGAGTATGCAAATACTAATTAAGAACCCCATCAACACATAGAACAGTGTTGAGTTTTGCCTCCTCGCTCGTCACCATGTTTAAAAGCCCAGTGATGCTAATGGCCTGATCCGGAGGAATGCTGCAGCGTCTCAGAGGACGATCTGTTTACAGGCGGGCGGACTGGACATCCATGTGGCTCTTAAAACAACCGTGACGTCACTGGAGACATCGCAGTCCCTCCCAATCCATCTCTGTCTGTCTGTTTACATGTGTGAATCTGTAGGAACACAGCAACTCTGCGTCCACAAACATGTTTATGCATATTTATATTTTCAAAAACAGAAAAGTGCCGAGTCCTCTGTTTTGCAAAAGTGCAGCTGTGTTGCGTCGGCAGAATGTTGTTTATTTCTAAGAGGGTTTATAATCACACATGGAGATGCTCTTAGTTTGGCACTAACACATCCATTGTGTCATTTAATATCTGCTTTGTAACTTCTACATGTTTAAGCGTTAACATATTTTAGCGCCTCCGCCTTTTTTTAGACTAATAGCCACATGTAAACACAGTCTCGGCCGTTGGCAGTAATTACTCACAACCTGTCCTTATGTTTTTATAGGTTTACTGTATAAGTGGCAGCTTGTTGCAGCACACTGAGCCCTAGTTTACTGGTGTTTGGAAGGAACACGCTCACACGCACATGCTTGTTGTGGGAATAAAAGACTGCAGTGTGTGTCTGCACACACGGACTAACATTTTCCTAACTCCGGTTCTTCCTGCCTCACTCTAGGAACAACACACACACACACACACTCATACGCTTTAACACACACGCGCTTGTTTCTAAACTTTTAAGAATATTTGGAGACATGAATGCAGACTCTCACATTACTGCGACCCATGGGAACCTGGGTTTGAACTTGCCAGAAAGACTTTGAGCTTTCTCCAGCAGACGGCCCTGCCCTCTCTCCGGATACGGGCTGAACTTCTCCATGGTTACGCCTCTTGCCATGGTTACCCTCCACAAACGTTGCTGTGGCTCTGTTCCCTCACCATGGTTACTCATAAACCCTCCAGGCGTCGTTTGATCCCTCAGAGAAAAGGCCGGGCGTCCTTTAAACCTGTCTGTGCCGAGTGGATTCAGGGCAAGAATCTGTTTGGTCAACGAATGCTCCAGCTGTTCTGTGGTCCTGTACAGCATGGCTAGTTCTGCTGTAGTCACATACTGATCCTCTATAAGACCTCCGTCAGTAAACGAGAAGATTGTCTGTTTCTATATAGTTATTCTTAAGCTATTAGTTATTATTACTTAGTTATCGGGTCGGATTCTGGTGAAATCAGATGAAATCATGCAGGTTCACCAGAAACTCCTTCAGCTCAGACTCCAGCAGAGACCAGTCCACCGAGGACAGACCCAGATCTAACAGAGACCAACCGTGGTCCACCAGTGGACAGACCCAGATCTAGCAGAGACCAGTCCACCGTGGACAGACCCAGATCTAACAGAGACCAGTCCACCGTGGACAGACCCAGATCTAACAGAGACCAGTCCACCGTGGACAGACCCAGGCCGTATTGCTGGGCCCGCTGGAGGGGAAAGGTGGCACGGGAGAACCAGAACCAGAACCGGGACTGAGCAGGGCAGACTGTCAGACACTGCTGCAGTAAAAAGAGCGGTTTTCTAAAGGGTCTCTGGTTCTCCGAACCAATACCACTTTTGTCCACAGGGGTCGCCAAAATCTCCGTTTTGGGTATTGAAATGAATGCTCTGGAAGTCAAGAAATGTAGTGTTTTATTATTTTATTCGACGTAGCCTTTTAAAAGGAACATCACCCCAAACTTAGATGATAACCACAGTTTGAATTACTGGCTTTTAAAAATACAGCAAATATATAATAACAAACATTAGCTAAAAAATCTCCAAAGTTCACAGTTAAGGAAAAAGCTGACCGAAACCATTTAATCCCTGGGTTTCTTCTTGATTTATGACATTGCATTTATTGTCGTTGAGTGTTGTCACAGTGCATCAGTGAAGCCAGATGAGTCCATAACTTCTGTGGCTGCTGGATGTCATAACAACGTTAAAGTAGCGAGCGGTGTTTATGCATGTGCTAGTGTTTATAAAGCCGTGGTTCTGTTAGCATGAATATCACCTCGCACTGGTAACGGCTTATCCAAAACACGTGTGTGCAATAAAGAATAAAGCCTTGTGTAACCTGCGTGTGCTTGCTGTTTGACAGCGTGTTTCATGTGTAGTCATTTATACCTGGAAAGTGCAGCTGCAGTGTTTAAATCTTTGGCTGGTGGAGCAAATGGGCACTATATTTCTCCATCCAGAGCTTTTAAATAAAACCTTTTTCTACCATAATGCATCAGCTGCAGACAGGTCAGTTTAAGTCAGAAACACACAAACACACCGTTGAGAGGTAGCTGGAGATGACGGATCGCTGAGTGTTTTCTTACTTTAGGATATTTAGCTAGACACACACACACACACACACACACACTCACTCACTGAGACTCAGCAGCTCGGTCTCGTTGCTGTCGGGAGTCACAGAGACTCCATTCTGTCGGAGGGAACGCCTCTGTTTATTCTGCCTTCCTCGGCCGTGCATCAGCCTAAATGAGCCTCTTTGTGTGTTTATTTTCTCAGCCTGTCTTAGGGATGTGTTTGGAGGGCTTTGTTGTTAATGGGAACACAATGTGCTTTTGTTAAAAAAAAGGCATGTACGATAAGTGTAGAGGCTGCAATGTGAGTGTGTGAATATGGTCTTATGGGCATGGAGGGAGTGCACCAAAAGGCCCACGAACATTTTCCACAATGGTTGTTTTTCCAGTGTGTTTTATGACTGCTCAGAAAATAATGTTTTTCCTTTTGTTTTGTGTATGCATGTATTGATGTTATTCTTGTGTGTGTGTGTGTGTGTGTGTGTGTGTGTTGATGTTATTCTGTGTGTGTGTGTGTGTGTGTGTGTGTGTGTGTGTGTGTGTGTGTGTGTGCAGGTACAATGGCTCTCTGCCTAACGGGGACCGAGGCCGACGCAAGAGCCGCTTTGCACTTTGCAAGAGACCGAAGTCAAACGGGGTGAAACCCAGCACAGTTCACATCGCCTGCTCTCCACAGGCAGCCAAGGTGAACACACACACACACACACACACACACACACACACACACACACACACACACACACACACACACACACACACACATAATACAGTATAGTTTAGTCATCCCAATGGTATCGCAAAACTGCAGTCACCAAAACGCTACACATCAGCAGTTTTTTTCTTCTTGAACTGAAAGTTTACGTTGTTATTTTGGGTTTTGTAAGTGGGTTTTACAGCAAAAATCATATTACAAACATGTAGAACAATAACAAAAATACATATGCATGAGTGAGGACATGGTGTCTTTGCAGTCTGGCAACATCAAATAAAACACTCCCAGTTCAGTGGATTTGGCCTGCAGTGCTGCTCCACCAAAGGCTTTTATTGAAATTCTGTTTGCTTTTTGTTCTGTGATATTAAAGCACACCACACACACACACACACACACACACACACACACACACACACACACACACACACACACACACACACACACACACACACACACACACACACATTCAAACAGACAGGAAAAGAGTTCAGCAAAGCTTCCCTGAGTTAGCAGAAAAAGGGGAAAACGAGGTACAAGGCTCAGTCTGAGTTTGAACAATGTTTTTTTACAAAGTGTTTAACTGGAACACGCAGATGTTTTATAGGAGAAACCAACGTGAACGGCCCATTGGAGCGTTTTCTAGCAAAAGCCTGGTAAAGCACATGTCCATGTGTTTCCTTCGTCAGTTATAAAGCCGCCAACGAATCTGTTAAATGAAAAGGGTGGTTGGACACACGCTTTTAAAGTCATTTATTAGAGTCTGGAAGAGTGGCTGTCCTTTGGGTGGTCCTAAATGACTTGAGCCTGTGTTAAGTCCAGCTTGTAACATCATAACTGAGCTCTTCACCCGCTCCACATCCTTCCTATTCGTATCCATTGTTCTTGTTCAATCCTCATGTACACACTAAGGGAAGCGCTTTTTTTAAATACTTTTGTCTCTTCATCTTCTTTCCTTTTCTCCCATCAGGCCATAAGCAACAAAGACCAGCACAGCATCTCTTACACTCTGTCTCGAGCCCAGACGGTGGTGGTGGAGTACACCCAAGACAGCAATACAGACATGTTCCAGGTAACCAGCCTCCGCTTTTAACAAACAAGTCACAACCATTATTAATCACCACCTTGTTATATGGCTATTATGTAAACCAGTCTTGGATTTCCCCAAGTTGAGTAATACTGTAAAAACAAACAAGGATGGATTAGTCAGATCTGAACACAAAGATATTTTGATTCAGTTTGACTTCAGTACTTCCTTATCTTTGATGTTCAATGTGAATAATGTCTGAAGCTCCGTCTCTCCTCCACCAGATCGGCCGGTCCACAGAGAGTCCCATAGACTTCGTGGTGACGGACACGGTGGCGGGCAGCCAGAGCAACGCAGACACGCAGTCGGTCCAGAGCACCATCTCCCGCTTCGCCTGCCGCATCATCTGCCAGCGAACGGCGCCTTACACCGCTCGCATCTACGCCGCGGGCTTCGACTCCTCCAAGAACATCTTCCTAGGGGTGAGCTGTGTTTCTGCTTATTTGTGCATATAATTAAATAAAACAAAACAGATGAGATATGCAATAACTTAAGAAAATGCACAGGAAGGTTTGTTAAAGAACCCACGTTGAAATTAAAGACCGCTTTATAAACGTTTCCACCAATTTATAAACAGACTTAATTATTATTTTTTAATCTAAAAGAAAGAAAATAATATAATTTAGAATTTTTAGATAATTTTAATTAAAAAAAGTATTTTTTTAGGAAAAGCAAGAAAAATTCTGTGTATTATTATTTTTTGTTTATTATTTTTCTCCCAAAAAATGTTTTGAATATGACTTTTTCAGATCTTTTTATTTAAATCAGAAATGAGGAGTGAATGTGAAGTGAACCAGGAAAGCTGTTTCAAATAACTGGACCTCTAAAAAAGCTGAGAGAGTCGGTCCATTATAAATAAGAATATATAAGAATGAGAATATAACTTTTGAACAAATAAAACATGAAACTACAGATTCAGAACTTCATAATGATCATTAGAATTCTCCTGATCTCACCTCCCCCACGTCTTCGTTCCTCCCCTCAGGAGAAAGCTGCCAAGTGGAAGACGCCCGACGGTCAGATGGACGGGCTGACCACCAACGGCGTTCTGGTGATGCACCCTCGAAACGGCTTCACCCAGGACTCCAAACCCGGAGTCTGGAGGGAGATCTCCGTCTGCGGCAACGTCTTCACACTGCGGGAGACTCGGTCAGCGCAGCAGAGAGGGAAGATGGTGAGAAAAAACATGAAGCATCACACTCACTGAACACGGGGTTACTACGTGATGATGACATCACTACAAACAGAGTTAAAGATAGCAAGCTCACTGATATGTTGAACAGTTTCTTATTTACACATCCAGCAGTTACAGAGCAACATTCATTTAGATTCCGGTTTCCTGATGAATGAAAGTCCAATTTTATCTCTGTTTTTGGGCTCCACCAGGGAAGCATCTTGTCTCTTTAGCTGCTAAATGCTCCACTTTGTTCACCAGCTAGTTGGTGAATGTGTCCGTCTGCTGTTTGATTCTGAGCAGGTTTGTATGCAGTAGGTTTTTACAGCTTTTCCTCTGTAAACAGTAAAGTTTGTGTGCCGCACAGTAAATATTGATTATAGCTGCTTTAAAGATGATCAGATCAATGAACAAAACAAAGCCTGTCCTTTTTAAAAGAAATGCGAGGGGCTTATATACAAAAAAAGCGTCTTTCTTTCTTTCTTTGTATCTGTTGTATCTGAGCCAAGAGGATCATGTGATTGGTCTGTGTGTGAGTGAGGGTGCACCTCTGAGTCCGTCCACGGCTAATCTCACATTCTGCTGCAGAAAACTTCGTAATATTTTGGGTGCCAAGTTACGTCTGCATGCTCAAGGAGCTCTGGAGGTTGTGGTGATTCACACTTTATAAAAACACCTTCTATTGGCTGTTTGGTACCGCCATAAACTGACTGCTGACTCCTCCCTAAAACCATAGTTCTTTATGTCTTTGTCTTTCTTTAATTTATGTCTTCGTGTTTGTCTTTCTTTTACTTTTTCTGTTTTTTTTTTCTTTCATCCTCTCTCATTTCCTCGTTCACTCTCTCTCTCGTACCAACTCTGTCACTCAGTCAGCGGGGGGTCAGTCAGATCTTTACACCACCACCGGGTTATCCTGATGCCGTCCCCATGGCAACAGGTCCGGCTGTCAGAGCTGTGTGTAACAGGACCTTGTAACGGGATCCTCCAGCTGGCGACGGAGCCTCTCAGCCAATCAGAGCGCTCTTGCACCGTGGCTTACCTTTGGCATTTGGGTGATTGGATTTAGTTTGTTGGTGGTGTCTTTGATTTGGATTTTTCTCCTCCAGTCCTCTCCTCTCCATCTCGTCACCCACAACAACCGCCCAGTCAGCAGTTCTGACATTAGTGCGTCTCTTTATCTGGTGTCCCACCTGTTCTCAGGTCTCTGCAGCGCAGCACAAAATGAACAGCCCTCTTATCTCCACCCGCCCTTTACCGTGCAGAGAGCTAACTGTGTGCATTACCCACCGCTACAGAAACCGCTCATTATTTCACAGTCGATTGAACATTTAGATTGTCGGCGAAGCACCAATTTTCATTATGAACGGTGACAGAACATGATGGGGTTTAATTGTCGTGCTGGATGGACTCAGGAGTGGAGAACCACTCAGGGGAGCGCTGTGTCTTATTCGTGGTAATGGCTTTTTTAAGGATTATGTTACTATTACTCAGAAAAAAGACAAACTAGAAACTTAAATTAAGCTGCTTTGGCTGAAATATCTTCGGCTGAAATCTGAATTCATATTTGCCCCCTAATTTCAAACTAAAATGATCTACATAGATGGAGACTTTGTTGTCATACAGCCAATCAAATGGCTACATTTTAATCTGTATTTGCATAAAGCAGCAACGTCAGCATTTCTATATGCAGACAATTACAGCAGCCTGCTACACAAAACAAGAGCCACAGACTGAACAACAACACCACATTGTTTTTTCTGCTAAAGTCTCCTTGTTATCTAACTTTCAAACAGGAAAAACACGTCTTTTCCTGCATCTTAGCTTGTTTAACGAGCAACTAAACCAGAATTCGCCGGTTAAAAGTACAGTTTGAGGCTCATTAGTTGCAGCATATTAAACAATATGTAAACAAACTGTTTGGTTTGTTTTAGATGTTGGTCTTCCTGATGCCTGTAAGTGTCTCTAGTTACCTGCCCGAGTTCAGCCTGTTAGCTTCTGTCAATCAAACACAGCTTCAGCTCCAACTGGCTGCGAGCAAAATCAGCATTTCTGATATTTTCCCACCCTGGAACACCTTTTCTCTTCTTTTTTTTTTACATAAAAATCACATTGACTTTACAAAATGGACAACTAAATGTGATGACAATATATACTAATTTTAGCCAAAGCTCTTCATCTTTTTAATCTAGTGAGTTGCACTCTCCCCTCTCGGCTCTCTAAATGGGATAACTGCCCCGCGTTAGTGAAGGTTAACAGCTGAAGGACTTTCTGATTGAATGGGGGTAAGAAAAAAAGTCGTCTCAGCATGTTTGCCAAAAAGCTATCTGGGCTAACTGTGTCTCTCTGTGTGTGTGTGTGTGTGTGTGTGTGTGTGTGTGTGTGTGTGTGTGTGTGTGTGTGTGTGTGTGTGTGTGTGTGTGTGTGTGTGTGTGTGTGTGTGTGTGTGTGTGTGTGTGTGTGTGTGTGTGTGTGTGTGTGTGTGTGTGTGTGTGTGTGTGTGTGTGTGTGTGTGTTAATAGGTACCTAAAGAGTGCTGTTGATGAATTTAGGGTTTTAAAATCCCTTGTTTGTAATCTCGCCTGTCCTTAGATTGTTTTAAAAGAACATCCATCACCAGAAAAACACACCCTACTGAGAGAAAACAAGTTTGGCTGAAAATCATTTTAATAATTTGTCTTTTTAGAGGATGTTTTTATATTTAGGATATATTTCAGTAGTCACTGTGAGGTAAAGATGGATCATGAGGTTTGTTTCAGTTTGTGGACAGCTGCTCGCCCTTCTGCAGTCGGACACAAGGTTGAATCCGGCTTAATTAGGAATATTTACAGTGCAGTTCACACACACACACACACACACACACACACACACACACACACACACACACACACACACACACACACACACAGCAGTGAGCCTGTTGAGAAGTATAATACATGAGTAGAGTGTCTGAGCTCCTGCTGCGTTTAATGAAAGCGTTTGGGCTGATAAATGATTCTCTTCTATGTCAATTTAATTATAACTGTGTCGTGTGTTTACATGGATTGAATCAGGCCGGAGCGCTCACATCATTAATTTAGAGCCTGGTAACTCATTTATCATATAAACATTTTAACATATATTTTCTTTCGGATAATGTGGCGGTATGTTGGGATGTCACTATAACTGATACTTTGGTATCGTTAACTGGTAAATGCCAATATTATGAAAATGTTAAGGCACTCATTTTTCTGTAGTTACTGCAGGTCAACGCTCGAGGCTTTTTTCCCTGATAATTCAAAATTTACAGGAACTAACAGTTTTGGTTAGCAGCACATTCGCTTTACGGAGCTATTAATTTCTGAGTTACATTATAGTGCGTTCATGCTCTGAAAATTGTATTCGTTAAATTATAATGTTATAATGAAAAATCCTTTATTGATAATAAATTAGAGCAAAAGACGTAGGATTTATTGTTTTGTTTTTTAACATGATATCAAATTAAGTATCATGTGATACTTGTATTGGTAAAAGTTTCTGGTTTGATTTCGAATAAAAAACTGAACAGCTGGAAAAAGTTTCTGAATTCAACTGAACAGCTGGAAAAATCTGAACCGAGGGAGGGGGGGGATAAAACATGAACTCTGACCCGTTCCAGTTGAGCAGCTTGTCGGCCAACAGGAGAAGGACTCTGGTTTAACTGGGCAGATGTGAAAAACTGTCACCATGATGGAGGATGTTCTGCTGCTGACCACAGAAATGTGTTTGCCTTAGAGACAAAGTGACCTCAACGTTAATCTGAGTGATCTCACCACGAACCCACCAACCTCCTCTGAGTATCTCTTATTAAAAATAGATTGTCGTCATCCTCTGCTTTTCATCTAATCGTGGAAGTTCCCCCTCCGTGTCTTATCTGACCGAACCAAACCAAATGTTTCATCCAGAAGCTTTGTGTTCTTTCCCAAAAACCTCTTTCAGTTTTGCCTCCGGCTGTCTGAGGGAGGAATGCCTGCGTTATACTGCCACCTACTGTTCTCAGATGAATACTACAACATGTCAGTCCTTCTATTCTCTAAACTGATCACCCTTCTCTGTGCTGAGGGGGGGCTGGAGCTTCTCCCAGCATGCATTGGGAAAAAGGTGTGGTGGGATCGGTCGCTTGTCTGTCATCATTTCAATCTAAGTAAAACAAAACAAATAGGAATATTTGAGAATCCTGAAAGTAATTTAAATCACCAGCTTTTATCTCTTATGTTTGAACTGAATATATTTTGTATATATAATTTATTCAAAAAAATATATATTTAAAAAAATACATTACATTACATTACATTACAGTCATTTAGCAGACGCTTTTATCCAAAGCGACTTACAGGAAGTGTATTCAACATAGGTATTCAAGAGAACTACTAGTCACCAGAAGTCATAAGTGCATCTCCTTTCTTAAACAAGCATCTTAAAGCATAAACCAGAGCAAAAGTATAGTGCAGAGGCAAATTACTACGAAAACAATAATTGCAACAGACTAATACGAATACAATAAGTGCTACAAACTACTACGAATAGGATAAGTGCAGTAAACGAATACGAATTCAATAAGTGCAGCGAACTGATACGAATACAATAAGTGCTACGAGGAATACATTTTAAAATGTCAATCTCTAAACTTCTGATGGGCATGTTTCATTATTTTGTGGACTCTTAATAAATTTAAATATCAAATCTTAGGTTGTACCGCTGATATAAACTCATTAAGTGAAAAGTCAGTGTATTCATTATGTGTATTTTTAGCCAGAGCCAGCGGGCGGTTTCCAGTGATGACAGAGTGAGTCGGTCAAAATGTCAACAACTGTAAAAACAAAGGTCAACGTGCTCAGTGTGCAGTTCATGTTCTATCATTTAAAGTGAGTCTGTTGTTTTATGCAGTAACTCAACATTTTGACAATAATATAATAAATATACATAAATGTATAAATACATACAAACACTTGAAAGCTTTTCCAAACAAAGGTCAGATTTAGAAATGTTCTTTATTAATGTCGAAAAAGTAAAACAAACGAAACAAATTCACTTAAATATGATGGAAGAGATGAATGAATTAGGAAAAGGCTGCTTGGAGAGATTTGTGGTGGTGAGAGGAGCTGGACTGTGTTTACATCATGGTGCTCGGTGTCAAAGACGATGAACAATGTTTTTCCTTATGTTGAATTTATTAATATGAAGATGTCGGCCGTATGATCTGTGCAGAGAATTCTTGTTTGTTGCTGCTGTTTACATTCCTTATGATGAAAATTCAAAAAATGCACAACTGGATTGTTCTACTGTTTCTGTTTTGCTTGTCATGTTTGTTGTGTTACAAATGGAGCTACAACTGAATCATGACAATAAATCATCCTTGAATCCTCGTTTTTATGAGTATGAACTGCAGAGTTTTGTGTTATGTATGAATATAAATATGTTTATTTATGAATGTATATTAATATATATGTAATCTCTCTGTTCCAGGTGGACACCGAGAGTCAGGAGCTGGTCGACGGCTCCCTCATCGACCTCTGCGGCGCCACCTTGCTGTGGCGGACCGCCGAGGGCCTGTCGCGCACCCCCACCGTCAAACACCTGGAGGCGCTGCGGCAGGAGATCAACGCGGCCCGTCCGCAGTGCCCCGTCGGCTTCAACACGCTGGCCTTCCCCTCCATGCGGCGCAAGGACACGCCGGACGAGAAGCAGCCGTGGGTCTACCTGCAGTGCGGCCACGTGCACGGCTACCACAACTGGGGCAACCACCGCGAGGAGCGTGAGGGCCGCGAGGCCCGGCAGCGGGAGTGTCCCATGTGCCGCACCAAGGGGCCCTACGTGCCGCTGTGGCTCGGCTGCGAGGCGGGGTTCTACGTGGACGCGGCTCCGCCCACTCACGCCTTCAACCCCTGCGGCCACGTGTGCTCGGATAAGACGGCGGCCTTCTGGAGTCAGATCCCGCTGCCGCACGGCACGCACACCTTCCACGCCGCCTGCCCGTTCTGTGCCCAACAGCTGACCGGAGAGCAGGGCTTCGTCAGACTCATCTTCCAGGGGCCCCTCGACTAGCAGGGCCTCCCAGAATCCTTTGCGTGAAGCAGGGACCCTGCAGTGAATAAACTGGGATGCTACACAGATTTGGTTTTTCTTTCCTCTTCCCCGTTAAGATACAAACTTTTGTCTGGACTGTTTTGTCTCTCTCTCATTTTTAAGTGACCTTTGTATTGCTTTTTATTCATGAATGACGACAGAGATTTCTATATTTTCACGTGAAAAACCAGAGACACAAAAACAAACCGAGAACACTGCTGGGTTAACCTTTTTTTTTTTTTTTTTTTTGGTTTGTTTCTCGGGAAAAAGAACTTTCAGCAACAGTATTTTTCTAAATTACTAACACGCTGCAAACGTGCGGTTTTTATTCATGTTTATTGTTGCAATATACGTCTGTGTACATCAGAGCTAATTTAAACAAAGAAGTTTATTTATGGCCCAGAAACCACGGCTCCATCCTTTATCTGTCAGATTCTCCTAACATCAATTCTATTAGGCGTTTTCATTTTAAATACAGTTTATTATTATCAGATATAAAGTTTTAAATGTCTTCTGAGGGTTTCGTTCTGCGTCTTTCACACTTGTTCTCCCTCAGATCTGTTTGTCGTATTTATAAACCCCCTCGTCCTCTGGCGTGATCTCACTTTGTGTGTCAACCCCCCCCCCACCCCACCTCGCCTTTTTCACATTCAAAGCAATAGATTTGGAATGCAAACCTCCTAAAGCATTATGGGAAACTGAGTCCTCGAGGCGTCTGTGTGACACTCAGACTGATCCCTCCCTTTAAAGTCCGACTGACGCGTTTCTGTTGGTGGGTGAATCTCTTCTGATCACATGTTAGCCACGATACCGCAGCGATGTAGCTAACACACACACACACACACACACACACACACACACACACACACACACACAAATACACACACACACACACTCCAACCAAACCTGGTCAAATATTTTTTATTATATGAAAAAGTGGAAAGGAACTTGCGCACACGAAAAGTAATTGTACAAAAATAAGAATACAGAAGAAAAATGACAACAAAGTGCTGCTTATTCCTTTTTCTGCTTGTCAGCCATGATGTTTTGGGGCTCACCTGCACAGGTACAGCAAGAACGATCAGTATTAATCCTAGTATTGAGCTGAGAAATAGAAATACAGTTATTTCTGCTTTAACTCACAACAAGATCCTGAAATACAGACGGTCACCACAGCCAGTATTACGCTGTTAGAGGCCGATGAAGGCGGGTGTTTTATTTAGAAAATCCCAGATTTATTGCACTTATTCAGGCCTGATTTTTAAATACAAGTCATGATTAGTGAGAAGACTTTTAATGTGTTTCTCTGAGATGTTACAGTGCAGGAAGTCCAGCCCACCTGAACACCTTCAACTGTAGCTGTTTGACTCAGGTTTAATACACACAAACACTAACACATGCATGGCTTCATTATGAGTGTGTGTGTGTGTGTGTGTGTGTGTGTGTGTGTGTGTGTGTGTGTGTGTGTGTGTGTGTGTGTGTGTGTGTGTGTGTGTGTGTGTGTGTGTGTGTGTGTGTGTGTGTGTGTGTGTAAATGGTCCCAGTGGAGCGTTTTAGAGCTGATTTACTGTTCCTGTCTCATAACGGTCACCAGGGCTTCATGAGAGTTCAGTTAGCGGCGTCTTAACGAGCTGTAGAGGCTTTTAATTTGAAACATGGTCCTCAACGGATCAGTTTGTGATTCATGTAATAGAAGTGTTTCTTGATTAAAACTATGAAGGCCTCAAATAAAAGCCTCCAGTTTAATTAAATGTTATTTATGTGCGGTTTAAAGTTAAATAATTGTTGTTTTTTATATCAAAATCACGTTTTTAAAGACAGCAATTATGTAAGATTCAACCAACTACAATGACAGCTGTAGTTAATTAGAGTTGGAGGACCTATTCCACTTTCCTACAAACAAGATGAATTTGTGAAAATGTTTGGTACGTCTGGTTTGAAGCTTTGTGTTAAACATTAAAAGCCTGGATTTTTAATTTATAGAAAATTATCCTAAAATTTGAATCTCAATCTATAATATTTTTAGGATACTTTATCCTCAAATTCAGCTCTTCAAAAACAAAACACACACATGATGATCAAATTTGTACTTGATCATCAACCTACTGAGGTCAAAGGTCACCACATAATATAACATCTGACAAGTTGTTATATTATGTATATTATGTGTATTAAGTAATTTAAGATGGAATGAAATAATGCGATTTAATTTGCGTTTTAAATTTGAAAGCCTCTTTCTCCCAGAATGCTGCTGCGAACACATCACTTCCTGTTTGCTCACGAAAAAAGACACACAGTCGCACTGTAGAAACCGGTCAGAGTGTGTGTGTGTGTGTGTGTGTGTGTGTGTGTGTGTGTGTGTGTGTGTGTGTGTGTGTGTGTGTGTGTGTGTGTGTGTGTGTGTGTGTGTGAGAGAGAGAGAGATTGTAATTTATGCGATGATTGTATGTGTGCAGTTTGTGTGTGTGTTCATCCGTCCACACAGAAGTTCTCCATAAACACGGATTCAACACCCGAGTGCTCGGACTGCAACACACTGACTCACCTCAGGGAGAAAACGATGACCTGTGTCACACACACACACACACACACACACACACACACACACACACACACACACACACACACACACACACACACACACACACACACACACACACACACACACACACACACACACACCGCTAAGGTCTACTGAGGTTACCTCATAATAAAATCGTCTCTTCTGGATTTCCTTCACCCTGATGTTGTTTCATGCTCCCTGTGGGTAAAGTGTGAGTAAAGGGCTTCACTCTGTGTCTCTGTACTGTTAACTCAACGCTCCTCTTCTTCTTCTTCTTCTTCTTCTTCTTCTACTTCCTCTTCTTCTTCTCCTCGTGCTTGTAAAAGCGAAAAAGCAAAGAATGTTTCCAGAAAACACTTTTTTTGTAACAACTTTAAACAATAAAGTGTAAAAGTGACATATTTCACAGTGTGCTGGCTCATGATTACAAAAAAAACCTGAGAAAATGTCTTTGTTTTGTAGCCGAGAGCGAGAAAATTAAAAAAAATGTAATTAAATAATGCTTAATGCTATTATAAGTGTATATAATATATTATTGGATCATTATTATTCATAAACTGATAAGTAAGCAGTACTTTAATGTTGTGGTTTGTCAGAGTAGAGCTCATTGTAACTACTTTATATACTTTTGATGGTTTAATCTGGATCATATTTTATAAACTGATCATATGTCTTGTTTCAAAAAGTCATAAAAATCACCTTAAATAAATGTAGGTAAGTTAAAAGAACAATATCTGACTCTGAAATGTAGTAGTTTAAAGTAGAATTAAATGGAAATACTCAAATTAAGTATGTTTTTAATAGAATTGTTTGAAATCGATGATCAAGTGAGGTCACATTTAGCTTATTTACCCAAAACAAACTTACAGCTTCATTCCTGAAGTTGTAATGTGTATTTTTGAGAAAACACAAAAGCATTTTTTGAAAACAAAGAACAGCATCAGTTCTTTGAGAAGTTTCAAATACAAACAATCTGTCAGGTGAAAGTCATCAGAGACTGTAACTCACTAACTCATACATTTATTATATGTATGTATGATATTAATATCATTTTTCAGCAAGTCAAAACTCAACGTAAACATCTGGAGGATGAGCACCGTCCTCAGTAACACCATCTTCAACGAGCTCCGTCTGGAGGGAAAACTGTGCGACGCCGTGATCACAGTCGGGAATGTCGAGTTCAAAGTTCACAGGATCGTCCTCTGCAACTGCAGCTCGTACTTCAGGTGAACTGCTGGACTCTGGATTCATTTTATTTCATCATTTTACAATGTGAATATGGAGCAATGTCTTTATTTTGAGTTGGTTTTTGGAGCATACACATTGTAAATGTATTTTGATAAGAAGCAATGAAGTGTTTTTGTTGACAAGAAAACTCCACAAGGTTCCTTTAAGACCTGTTTTAAAAGATAACACAGAAAAAAACAATTCCTCAAACATCGACATTCATTCAAATCAACGTATCTTTGGTTTAAACTTATCTAACTTGCAGAAAGTCGCAGACTCACTGAGGTTAGGGTTTCGCAGTAATGACTAAACAAGCAGTGGAATTAGCTAGGGCCCAGGTGACGTGTGTTGTCACCATAAAAACCATCAACAATGGCCATTTTCCATTGTACTAGCAGAATGACCAAAGAAACTGTTCAGCGTCCATCTACTCCTGTTCCGTTTATATTTTCACTGGAGTCGTATAAGTCAGGGCTGAAGACTAAAAGCTTGAAAACCACAATCCTTGAGGTGTGGAGCTAGAGAGACCTGATTATACTAAACCTCTGCAGACTCCAGGATACATTAGCAGCTGCTAGCACAAAACTGTCGGTGGTCACGTTGCATGATGGGTAATTTAGGCACCAGATATTGACAAGGAAGAAGAATGTGTGGAATAAGAAAACACGATAGGTGCTACTAAAAGTAAAGGACGCATCCTTGGTAGGACGGGTCCTTCCAAGTCCTACAAAACTCCCTCGTAGCATCCTTGGAGGTCTGTCTTAGTCTTTCTACTGTTCCAACAATCACAAACTCTGGTTTGGTCAAAATCAACTTAAACTCACAGATTAAGATAGAAAAGATACGTTGCAGGTTGGTTTTTTTCCTGCTGTCTTTCTCTCTGTGTTGTTGCCGGCCTCTTTGTGACAGAAGTTGGAACTTTGGAAACTTTTTATATTACGCCTTGTAGATATTCATAAACGTTTACTAACATGATTTACTTATCGGGGGACAGGAGAGGCATCGTGTGCATCGGATTGTTTTGTTTTACAAGCATCCTTGAAAATCCTCTGAACTTTGAAGTCTTGGATAGAATTCAAAGGATCCTCGACATTTGAACAAGACTCAAGATGTAGCATCCTTGAAATTCAACCGTTGAAGGATCTTTCCTTGACTTTTAAAACACAAGATATCTCAGTTTCTGTTGCATATTTATTAATTTTTTTCAAGCTGTCCTTTGTGAGACCAACAACATAATCGGTATGCAATGCTAAATCCATGGAAGACTCTAATAATACATGTTTGAGTAGAAGTTGTAGAAGTACGACAGAAAGTCTCTGTTAAAATGCTGGTTCCTGTTCCTTGTATCTCGGTCCCACAGAGATCTCTTCTGCAGAAAGCCGTCCCCATCAGAGCAGCAGCAGGTCTACAATTTCCCCCAGGGGTCACCTGACACCATGAGCCTCATTGTGGAGTTCGCCTACACCGGCTCCGTTGTGGTGACGGAGGAGAACGTGTTGGAGCTGTTGGTGGCAGCGGACCGCTTCGCCGTCAAGGCCGTCGTTCGGGTCTGCTTCGACTTCCTGGAGCAACAGCTCAGCCCGATGAGCTGCATCGACGTCTGGATGTTGGCGGACTTGCACAAGTGTCCCGAGCTGAGGCAGAAGGTCTACCTCTACATCCTGCATCACTTCCAGGAGGTCGCCGGGTTCTCTGGGAATTTCCTGCAGCTCTCTGCTCAGCAGCTGGCGGATTTCATCGAGAGGGACGAGCTCAACGTGAGGCGGGAGAGCGTCGTGTTCGAGGCCGTCCTCCGCTGGATCGACTTCGCTCCTGAGGAACGCCAGGGTGACCTGACCAAGCTGCTGAGCAAGGTAAGTGAAGGCTGGAAGTCTAGTTAACTGCTGCTCTAAGTACATCTGTCTAATCCCAGTCTTCAGATACTGATCCTCCAATTTCTGAGAGACTGTACCGACACCTGTACAGGTACTTTGTCACCCTCCAGTGGCAGTTTGGGAGCTCTTTTCTGGTCTCTTTTTGCCAGAAATCTGGTAGCTTTTGTGTAAACTTCACAATAATTATTGATTTAAATTTCTTTAAGTGTTCACAGTAATCTGTGTTGATCTTATTTCTGCTTCTTGCTTATATTATGTCAATTTTTCTTTTACTATTCTGTCATTTTTTGGTCACTGTGGCACAGGAAGACGATTGGTTTGACTGTTTTACCAACCAAAACATTAATACAACAGATCATTAAATCCTCTGTTCCAGTGTAAACGATAAAGTATGAAAACCTCAACGGGGTGTGAATAGTTTTCAAGGCTCTCAAACAAACAAAACAAGCTTTTATAAATGGATGACGATGACGAGGACAACTTATTGTAGATTATTGATTACATGTTTAGTTCTTGCTCAAACTATCAATAGCTATCGGAATGTCTGCACAAATTGATCAATTCAGGGATCGATAGCGATGGACTCTCTAACAACCTCTCTCCTCGTCTCTGTCCAGGTTCGCCTGCTGTTAATATCCAGTACGTACTTGGTCGAAACTGTGAGCACGAACGCTCTGGTGAGGAAGAGCATGGCGTGCATGACCCTGGTGATCGACGCCATGAAGACCCTGCAAGACTCAAAACTGGAGCGACCTCTGACCCGCACACGCCGGCCCTCTACCGTGCTGCTGGCCATCGGCGGCTGGGAGAAAGATACTCTGACCAACAGGATCGAGTTGTACGACGTCCGAGCCGACCGCTGGACGAAAATGAGCGTCAGCATGGAGGACCGACGGGTGTTCCACGGTTGCGTCGTCCTCAATGGATCCGTCTACTGCATCGGAGGCTATGACGGCGGTGATTATTTAAGCAGCGTGCGAATACTCGACCTCGTCACCCAAACCTGGCAAGAGGCGAGGCCGATGCACAAACCCCGGCTCCAAGTCAGCGTGGTGGCGCTGAACGGCTGCATCTATGCCATGGGAGGCTGCGACCAACTCGGGAAGCTCAGAACCACAGAGCGATACCAGCCCGACACCGGACAGTGGACCATGATGGCACCGATGCACGAGCATAGGAGCGGCAACAGCGCCGCCACGCTGCACGGAAAGGTCGGTGGAACATAAAGAGCAATTTAACAGCAGCTGGAAAGGGCAAGTTCCCATATTTGGACTGAGGAGGAGTGACGTAGAGACGCTGTATACGTCTCTGGTAGAGACCTTTATGGTCCGTTTGACTCTAAATGGAGCATCATTTACTAAATGAACATCATGCTGTATTGAAGAAGACTTGAAACTAGAGATTGAGACCATAAACTCATGTTTACAATGTTTACTGAGGGAATAAATCAAGAGAGAAGTAGAGTCATTTTCTCATAGACTTCTATACAACCAGAGGAGTCGCCCCCTGGTGGACAGGAGAGAGAATGCAGCTTTAAGACACTTCAGTATTGGCTTCACTTCAGTATTTGTTCACAGATCCCTAGAGCCACGTTGGTAGCACAGCTAACAATGACTGACATTGTCTCTTTACATGTTTTCCTAGGTGTACATTTTCGGTGGTGTCAACATGGATGAGCCTCTGTCGACTGCTGAGTGCTACAAGCCTCAGTCCAACCAGTGGACGCTCATCAGCCCGATGCTTAGTGGGTGTAATGCAGCGTGTTCTGTCGCCTACAAAGACAAAATCTACGTAGTAAGCAGAGCACAAAACAATGATGTCATTCATTCAAACACTCGAAAATCAGTAGCATCAAAAATGAACTAATGATACTGAGGAAATATTGTTAGTATTGATTCTGGAAATTTATCTTTTATGATGACACACAAGTTAGACCTGTTCTAAGCTTCAAGTTTGGCATTTTGGTCGTCGCCATCTTGTTTTTTTGCAACAAGAAGTGATACAAGAGGGTATATATCTATATATATACAAATCTCTCTCTCTATATATATAACTTAGATACACTGTTATTCAAAGTTCAGGCTGTGGATAGGGATGTTTTTAGGGATGGATGGGCTCAAACTTGTAAATTGCCATCAGATAAATTTGCACAAATTATTGGAGTTGGGTCTGAAAATAACTTAAAACATAAAATATGAAAATACTGAACACATTTATTGACTTTTATAGGTGGCTTGTCAACAGTTTCTTAAGGTAAGGGGTTGATGTTTTACTTGTATTTGTCCGTCGTTGTATTTTTCCTTAGGTTGGCGGTTTCAGCGTCGACTCACATACAAACAGGGTCTTCATATATGACCCACTATCAAACGAGTGGAGCGAGGGGAACCCCATGGTCAACGCTCGCTCCAGCTTTGGCATCGCCGTGTTGGAGGACCAGCTGTACGCGGCCGGAGGGTTCGACGACCACGGCACCATCTGTAAGGTGGAGCGCTACGATGAGACGACCACCAGCTGGCACATCGTCCGGGACATGGAGAGGCCTCGAGGCGGCTTCAGCCTCTGTGTGGTGGAGCAAGACATTTACTCTGCTGGACTATCAGGAGAAGAGCCTCCATGTCTGTGAACCGGTGGGTTTATGGTGCTTCTTCCATCATCATCATCATCTGAAAGAACAATATCAAGCTCTTTTGGGTGTTATTCTTCATCATCTATCAGCTTTATTAATAAAGAAATACATGTATTAATCATGAAATATGACTCTCTGGTGACACTTTGTAACCAAGATAGCGACGCCGAAAAACCAAGATGGCAATGACCAATAGTCAAGATGGCGACGGAGAAAAACATAGATGGCAATTGCTCAAAAAAAACTAGATGGTGACGACAAAAAATCCACAAAAAAAAAAATATGTACATGGCAAAAAAAATACAAGATGGCGACAGTGAAAAACAAAGATGGCAACGGCCTAAAATCCATCAAGATGGAGACGACCGAAAACCAAGATAGCGACGGCGGGAAACTAAGATGCCAACGGACAAAAACAAAGATGAAACAAAAACTTTGCAACTTGCAAATTTCCCTGCTGCAGGACTAATACAGGATTATCTTATCTTATCTTATCTTAAAACCAGGATTGAGATGACCTCAAACTAAGATAGCAGCTTAAAAAAAAAAAAAAAGCTGTAAAAAACAAGATGAAAAAGCCAAAAAAGAAGATGGAAAAGCCCGGCAACGACCAAAAACCAAGATGGCGTTGGCAATAACAATTATGGCGGCCACCAAAAAACAAGAGGGGCGACAACAAAAATCCAAGATGGCTACGGCAAAAAAACAAGAAGGTCGACTACATCCATTTCTTATTTACAGTCTATCGTTCATGGTCAAAAAATAATGTAACTTCAAGCTCAAAGCAATATATTTACAAAAACACAAGTGTAAAAACAAGGATAATTTGCTGTTTTACAGAGAGGTATCTGTGTGTGTTTGCAGATATCCAATAAGACACTCTTGGTCATTGATGAATGAGGTGATTAGTGGTTGTGTGTGCAGAGAAACAACAGACAACACGTACTCTTTATTTCATATTGCACTTTATTCAGCTCCGAGGAGGCAGAACTGGCCCGAGACCTCGTCACCGTCACAGATCAACACTTATTGCTTTCAGGCTTCCAGTCCGCACACGACGGACACAACTCAAGTATTCTCACACGGAAACGTCTGTGTTTTAAAAATGTCTGCCGTCTGAATCTCTGTGTGTGTGTGTGTGTGTGTGTGTGTGTGTGTGTGTGTGTAAACCAGCGCTGCAGAAAGTGTTTTTGCACTTCCTGTCTTTTGCTGTGTGTGGACGCTGAGCGGCGGAATGGACAGAGGAGTGTTGGAGGTTTCATACGACGTTAAGGTCATAATGTGAGCAAAACAGAAAACAGAAATATCTTTTACATCACACGGGGGACTGTACAAATAAAGGCCTTCACTTCAACATCTCAACTGTTACATATCATTTCATGGCATTACATACAAGTCTTGTAAAAACTGAAGGGCACCAAACGGAGACACATGATAGATTATCCTCTATGGCACAAACCGTTGGGAGGTTTCCAGTGAAGTTAGTGAACTCTGGAGGTTTAAATAAATCCAGAGGAAGTCTGTTCAACACTAGACTGGATTTCTGCAAAGCTGCACAAAGTCAAAATGTGTTGTTAAAGCTGCTCGCATTAAAATTAACAATTCATCAACTGACTACCTGAACATGAAAGCTATCTCTCCTCACAGTTTTTTTTAACATTATTAAGCTTTTTTTTTTTTTTTTTATGGGTTGCAACTGTTTTGATTTAAGTCTCACCAACCAGAGACGGACAAAAGTCAAGTTTTGCAAAAGAAATCCCAGATTAATGCACGTTTCCATCCAAAACTGGCCCAAATTCTCCAGTCAGACTGCGTTAAATATTACAGAAGAAGAGGTCACAATGAGATTACCTGATTAATTAAAATCAACGCCATACAAACCTTTAAAGAACAAAAAACGTGTGGAAATATAAGGCATTCACGTTTGTTTCATGTATCAATCTGAGGACGCAGATCTGATGTTTACGTCTCTTCAGTGGACGCTTGAATGATGTTTAAATTACAAGATTGTTCATCTAGAATATGTCTGAGAAATAAAACCTTTTTTTTGGACGATTAATTGGAGACTTAACTGTGAGTGTATTAGACCTGTGAGGGACATCCCGTCAACACATAACGACACATTAATCCAGTTATTTCTCCCAGTTGAACTCATCTCTTCACAGCTGAATTGTGGAGCCTCACAGTGAAGCCTTTATGGTTGAAATAAATGGTAAAAACTCTTCCATCTGTGTAAATACACTATGTGATAGCATTAGCATTAGCTAATCTATAGAATCTATTTTTGAGTCTGCTTTGACAGAAAGAAAAATCAGTAAGAAAAGATTAAAAATAATTTCTCTATCATAAGTGGCTCATAATTAATACTATTAAAGGTTTATGTAATATAGTAAACAGCCTGTAGAGGGCAGTTTATCCCCACTACAAGCAAACCCCCCCAGAGTAGAGCAGCACATGCACACTTCCCACAATGTGCTGAAATGGGACAAACAGGTCACATGACTGGGATGAAGCCAAATGGGTCACATGATGAAGGGTGTGTTTTGTGTATTTGTGTATGTGTGTGTGTGTGTGTGTGTGTGTTTGTGTTTGTGTTTGTGTGGAGGGGAACAAGGCGTCAGTGGTCCATGATGCGCAGGTTTCCAGATACGATTTTGTTCTCCAGCATGGAGCCGGCTGGAATATCGATCCGGTCCCCGTGGTTGGCGATGACGATGACGGTGCCCTGTGAGGAGGAAGGAGGACGTTAAATCAGAGTTTAATGAAAGAAATGAATCAGTGACAGACAACAGTTACTGTCAAAGACTTAAACACAAGGAGCTGTTGTTCACGTCCTCGTTAAAAATGTACACGACCTGAAGCTGAAAATCAACAAAAAGTCTGACTTCACTCGTGGTTTGTGGATTTAATAACAAAAAAACAGTTTGTTTATAGTTCAGTCCAGTTCCATTTTAATCAGTTCAGTTTATAAAGGAACACAAAACTCCACTTCTGGATTCAAGTCATTAACACAAAAATACTCCACTTCTGGATTCAAAAGATCAGTAAATCCTTGAACCCCCAGAACTTTTGTACAAAATTTGAAAAAATAACTTTCAACCCCAATTTTTATTTCAAGTGTTGTGTTTTTCCAGTGAAACTTATTTAGAATGTTTTTACCTTGAGTGAAACGTTCTTCCCGAGGGTGACGTCTCCGGACACCGTCAGGTGGTCGAGCTCCAGCATGTCGGGGATGCTCTCGAAGCGGGTCAGGTACTCCTGAACCTGAACACACGAGGAGAGTTGTTTACATCTACTGTGATGTTTGTGGATCATTTGATAAAAACATTTAAACCTTCTGTATCTTATTTTAAATTCTAGTTAAGATACCGATTATTACAACAATAACAAATAAGGTCACACTGATGTCTAGAAAATGTAATCTTGAGGCCCCAGATGTGAAAACGTTTTGTTTAATGTAATTATATAATTACCACCAGATTGGACTGTTCATTCTATGTCTAAGTCTTTTCTTGTAAAGCACTTTGTGTTGCATTTCCTGCTGAAAAGGTGCTATTCAAATTAAGTGTATTCTAATTATTATATTTAATATGATAAATAAATACATCAATAAATCAAGAATGTAAAATGTTTACATAACTATGATTTGTTTATCAATTAATTCTGTATAAATGTGTGTTATTTATTTATTTCCAGATTTATTGAAGATTTCTTCCCCGTATTACTTTTGACCCCTTAATAAAAGCTGAAATTCTTTTTTGGAAAAACCTAAATACATTTTTTTTAAGCAAATAAATGCTGTTCACCTTATTTAGCTAAAACTAAAACTTCCTGAAAGGTTCGATACAGTAAAAAAATTTAATAATTCACATTTAATCTTTTGTGATTTTGGTGAACTAAACTTTAAATGTTTGCTGTTTAGTTTGACATTTGAAAAGGAGTACATATCAAGCTAAATCCTCTCTGAAGTTCTCAAATAAAGTAACTAATCTCTGTTTCTCTTGTTTTATTGTTGTGTTTTTCCTCTGTCCTCATCCTTACCTTGGTGAAGGAGCTGCCCAGCTTGACGTGTGGCGTCGTGGGGAACTCCCTCTTGGGGCTCATGGTGAGGGAGCCGGCGTCCAGGCTGTACAGGTTGGACATGACCAGCAGCAGGTCCGACGTGGTCTTCACGGGCAGGAAGCGGCTGCGGGGCACGTTGATGCCCAGGGCGTTGTCGAAGCATTTGATGGCTGCGCCGACCGCCGTCTCCAGCTGGACCACGTTCTGCCCGCCGTCAAGGGTCTGATGGAAACAAAGACACGAGAGAGGACGTTTAGGTTGTTGTAGAAAAGATCTAAAACATCCGTTATTCCCTGTGAACACGAATATCTGAGGATATATCGATATCGTGTTAAAAGACTAGATATCGTCTTAGATTTTGGATATCCATATAAGGCAAAATTGTGTTTTTTCCAGGTTAAAGGCTACATCAAAGTAAAGTGATTTTTTCAGAACTTACCAGACTCTTCTGGCTGTTCTATTGTTTAGTCATTAGTCATTATATCCACATTACTGGTGACTATTGAGCAAAAATCTCATTGTGTAACCATTTTGTAAAACCACTAATGGTTGTAGCAATATTAATATTGAAGTATTTGGTCAAAAAGATTGTGATATTGATTTTAAACATATCCTCCAGTCTGAGAGTCAACATCTTAATTTGTCCAATACTTGGTTGATGATCCACTACCTGCAAAACTAAAAAATAGCACATATTTGATAAGAGAATGCCTCATTTGCATATTAAAACATACATATTCAGATAACATGTAAAACAAAAAAAGAATGATCTTAATGTAAATAATCAATGAGGGAAGTTTCATGGTGATATCTATTATTAGTTAATTTGTTTACACTGTCCATCTGTAGTGTTTCCCCCTGAATACATTTGCTATGGTCCATCCTTAAGCACCGCCCGACTCTGAGATCACATCAACTGTGTGTTCCAAGACTCTACTACCATACTATTAAATATACCAGAAAAACATAAAGTACGTCCCAATACAGTATGTCAAAAAATACCAGGATGCAAAATGCAAGACTATGCTTTTCTGGCTATTCTGACCCACAATCCTCTGCACGGGTCAAAGCTCAAGGTGCAATGTTATGATAATTGCATTATTGTTTTGTTTGGTTTAACTGAGCTATTTTTTTGTATTTTATAATTATTATTTGTGAGGCGAGACTCTGTTAAACCCGCCAACTAATAATAATAATAGAAATAATAAGAATACAAATTATATTTATATAAGAATAACAATGTTTATTATAATACAAATTTGTATTTATGATGTTAATATTAATAATTATAATAAAAATTATATTATAATAAGAATAACAATATTTACAATAATAAAAAGGTGTATTAATGATAATAATATTAATGATAATTATAATAAAAATTATATTTATAATAACAATATTTACAATAATAAAACTATGTATTAATATTAATGATAATTATAATAATAATATCCCCAAAATAACAATAATTACAAAATATATAATACATAAAACATTTTTTATAATAATCTGGATCTCAGGTAAACTAAACCAAAAGGAGTTAAGTGACATTCACCTCTTTATAGATGTTTTTATATTAAGAACATCTCTGTACGTTGAGTGCACAAGGTTTTAAAATGCTCGGGGCCACAGCGCTGTGTAGCATGAATGGGCCCCTTTAACTCTGCAACTTTACTGCTGCTCTCTTTTCTAGATGGGAACACACACACTTATGTAAAGCCACACAGCTCTGCACAGTTATCTCCTGTTACGCAACACTTGCTGTGTCACGGTGTGTGATCCCGGAGCCGAGGGCTGGAAAACTACATCTATTAGGTGGAGACAGCAGTAATCAGGAACCGGGGCCGAGGTTCAGCTGTGAATTTATTATGTTGGTTGCAGATTTGAGCAGCCTGAGGCGGCACATTGCCAGTTTTATGGGGGCGGATCACAAGCTCAGCGTGTTGCCTTTGAGGAAGCACGACCCAAATAACATCAAGTCACATCACGTCAAATTTGTTTGCTTCGGAGGGCAGTAAAGGATAAACATGCAGCCTTAAAAGTATGCTTGAACAAATCATGTTAATCTAAATCAGGGGGGAAAAAAATCTAACTTTTCCTTCATGTCATTTAAAAAGCTACATTTTTGCCGCCTCACTTTTCTTTTAATTTATTGTTTAACAACTCTTTGCTTCATTAAAAAGAGTAAAAAATGCCTAGAGCTGGACAAACGAGCCATGTGAGAAAAAGGAAGTTGCATAAGTGACATTTTAGTTTATAATATTCATCTTTGTCTCTCTTATGCCAACACACACACACACACACACACACACACACACACACACACACACACACACACACACACACACACACACACACACACACACACACACACACACACACACACACACACACACACACACACACACACACACACACACACACACACACACACACACTCTCCCTCTAAGCTGGAGTCCAACTGGGGCAGATGAGCCACCAGAGAGGAGACCAGAAAACTGGATTGGTTTGAAGCTCCTTTTCTCTCCTCTCATGACAACAAACGGCTCAGAGAGTCGAGATGTGCAGGACGGCAGGAACGCAGAGAGGCTTTAGAACGAGGGCTTCGTCGGCACGCTTGGATTTCCTTCAGCGAGATATGATTTATTCAGAAGTGTTGGTCTCTGTGGAGGAATGTGCAGATATGTCTCCGCTCACAGCTGTGTGACGGACGTGGTGGAACGGGACTAGATGATGTTTGATGGCTGTTGAAAGTAAACCGTCTCATCTGAGCATCGACTGCAAACTCAAGTCATCCTGGTTTGACCTTTCTTTGAATTTACCTCTCTCAACAGCCGACTAATGAAGGCCACACATGAGTCATTTCTCTCTGAGCGGCTCCGTACTTTATCGAAAGAGAAAACATAAAGACTAGAGCATCTTGCAAGGAAGCAAAATCCAGCAGACTGATGTAGTTAACGGAGGAGAAGAGCTTGTTGTCTTACATCTCTAAGCAGCTTCTACGACAGGAAGTTAAATGTTGCTTCCTGCTTCAACTTGAACTTTTTGAGGCTGTGTTTGGCTTCATTTTGGAAAACTGTCACCATTAAAAGTATGCCAAATTCACTATTAGCAGCTCCTGTTTGCAGTTTACACATGGATGTACAGACCGCCATCACTGGATTACTTTTATCCTGAAGAACTCTTAAAAACGTGACGATTCTCAGGTCTTTCTATGATTTCTAAGCTGATTTATGGACGTTGGAGAAATCCTTGTGAAGTTTAAGTCTCACTGGATCAAAACAAATGTGTGTCATGTCTGCGTATTCATATTTGATTGACGTACAGTTTCAAAAATATATTTTTAAGACTGTCTTTATAAGGCTTAGTCACAAGAATCTGTGTAATATAGCGGTGAGTTTCATGTTCTCACACAACTTTTTTTTAAACTTTATTTCTTAAGTCTTTAGCTCTAATTCTTTACTGATCATCCTCATCTTCTCTGAATCAGCGGTAAATATTATACCGCTTTCGTTTTCCCTCATCTGTTGGAAATAAAAACTCTGATCTACTGATCTACTATCTAAAGGAGTATCTGGGTTGTTCTGTATTTTGGTGCTCCTACTATCCTACCTCCCCCTTCACTGTATCATTCCCTCCCTTCTCCACTCACCTTGGGGTTGATGATGATCTCCAGGTCCATCGCCTTCTGCTCCTGCAGCCTCTTGATGGCAGCCAGAGAGATCCACAGGTTGTTGGTGTTGAAGATCTTGAACTTTGAAACGGATTTGAATTCGTCCACGTGGGCTTTGGGCACCTGGGCGATCTCCAGCAGACGCAGCTTTCCTTCATACTGGATCAGCGTGCCGCCCTGAAAACCACAGTCGTCTGTTTTACAACGTGTTCTCAGTATGCGATGGATGAACAAAGAGGTTAAACAGAAACTTTCCTTGTTTTCCCCCCAAGAAATATGTGTTTTTATAGAGCCCCTGCATTTTATTTATGATTGCCAAAAAGCATTTTTTTAAAGTATGTAACGGCTGTTTGTAGGTGTTCCACCCTGCTAGAACCAAAAGCAAAGCAATCACCAACAGTTGATAGTTTTTACGATGAAGCAAAGGGGAAATCAATACAATTCAATCCAGTCTTACAAAACATTTTAAAATAATCTATAAAATGAGTCTTGTAACTCCTGCCTTTTAATACTACTGTGGACAAGATCCTTGAGTGTGTCCAGTGATCCATATACTACGGTTCACAGACCAAGTCAGATTTATATTGATCACTGTGAGACTAAAATGACCTTTAGCCCTTTTTGTTTTCCAGTGATAAATTAAAGGGTCAGCTCACCCGAATTACAAAAAAAACATTCTATTGATCAAAACTCGTGGTTTCTCGTCATAAAGGGAGTTTCAGATTGGGACAATTCTTCTGTGAAAGTAGTTCCAGCAAAAGCTGCTAACTAGGGATGAAACGATAAAGGATTTGATCAAGTATCGGGATAAAAAAAAGTGTCAGGTGTGACTTGAAAAAGCTGTCTAGCTTGCCATCATGAGAAATAGAAACATCCAGGAATTGTAATGTAAGAAGACATGTTGCTAATTTATTGATGTATAAATCCTTTATTTATAGGGACGTTATGATTTATTTATTACTTTCACTAAAAAGGATATAAGCTAAAGAGAAATATGTGTCTCTCTGTGATGCATCAAAAAACGTGGTTCTTTGAATGGCACCAGAACATACTGGCATCACTTCCCCTTACATTTAAGAGTTTTATCTGACGATTATTGGGATAATATAGTGAATCACAATTATTTTGGCCGGGATAATCATGAAATAAAAGATTCTACTGCTGACAGCAACAGTCTGTTAATTATCCTGAGTAGGGAGGACATTGTTCTGGAAATGTCAAGTGTAATTTTTACGTTTTAGTGCCAAAAAGGTAAAAATGTCAAACAGATCTTTCAAACTTGCTGGCACATTTTTGAATCTCGATATAATAAATGATCTGCTGCTATACTGTGAATTGTTTTGGTTGTATTGATGGTGACAATGAAGTCTTAAAACATTGAAATAAACTGATACATGAATCAAAGCCAGAACATCACATTCATGTGTAAATACTGTGTTAATATATCTGAAACCTCGTCCTCCACGTACCTTGACGTCGGCGCGCGTCTTATCCGTCACCTCCATGATGAACTCGCAGCGCTTGCCGTTGGGCTGGCTGACCAGGTGGTGCAGGATTTGCAGGTCGACGGTGGCTCCCAGGTTGTCGATGTTGGACACAAAGATGTACTCCTTGCCCTGCTCTATTAGCTCGTCCAACAGGCCCGAGTTGTAGAAGCTGGCGTAGATGTCTCCGTGCCCCGGAGGGTACCAGCCCTCGGTGCTCTGCCCCGTCATGCTCAGGTTTGTGGACACCGGGAGGAGGGACTCTTTGTCGATGCGAGGGTACCTGGACAGAAAAACAGTTACATCAGACATCATGTTTGTTTAAAGGTCCCTTCTTATGATTATTACTTTATAAACAAGCATTCAATATCATTACCTATTGTTTAACTAACATATTGTACTGGATGGGTAGCACCAACAGTGATTCATTAAAGAGCAGAATCATTATTGGCCAATTACGTGTGCACATACAATTTGAATGTTTGCATCTCTCTTAGATTCCTAACACAGAATATAAGGTTTCATTATAGTTTAGCTTCATTTAAACCAGATTAAAATATCATCTCGTTTTCGTTGCACAATTTGAATGAATAACTTCGAATGTATAACTTTTCTGCTGAGCTGCATGAAAGATTGAACCTGTATCTTCTTCAAAGAATCAGAGAATCATCATGACACTCCTTTATTATCTCTTCCTTTATTATTCATTTATTTCTTTTTTTGGGGGGGTAATTTGGGGAGGAAAACCTAGATTTAACCCAAACTGAAACCTGCATTTCATTACTTTGTTTGACCACAAGGGGGCAGTGTAACAAGATATAAATGCGACATTGACATTTAGTCACCTTTACACAGTTGTTTTGGTGAACATGTTATCAAAAACAGTTACCTATTATAATAACTTAATGTTATATCGCACAATAAGTCGATTTACATAGAAATAAACGAGGTCATGTCCGTATATCTTACTATAAATCTAAACGGAATTATCTTGCCATTCCTATGTCCTCCTGATGAATGTAAGTCCAATATTTACGTGAAATATTGTGTATCCATTATCTGCTAATTGTTCCACCATGTTCACCAACAAGTTATTCAAGAAAGAGCAGATGGACTTGTTTATTAGCTGTGAATCTCAAAGTGCACATGTCAACAAGATAAACAGCACAAAGAGAAATCTTTTTGTTCCACGTCGTTTTTAGGTAAAGCTTTGAAACACTTAAGTAGCTCGCCTTGTTCCACAGGAATTTCTTCTTTTCACATCACTGCAGTACTTCAAACAACGCCTTCAGCGAGCAAAGTTTTTATTCCCCAAGAAGGAAAGATGAGGCAACAAGCCAAAGAGTCCGAGCCATCACCGCTGAGTGCATGAAAAGGAGATCAAAGGGTTTCTAAGAAGGATCCCCGTCAGGTTGAGTTAGCAAACCGCCTCATGAGAGGGAGCTGGCTGCGTTTTTCAGGCAGCTGAGAGATGTTTCAGAGAGCAGATGAGCCGGTCAGGTGAGAGGAGCTGCACCAAGTCCATCTGAGTGATTCAGACGGGCGGTTCTGATATAAGCTCGTAGACTTCAAAGGTTTGATGTCCTTTCAGACGCAAGAACATTTTGTTACGTCCACACGTCCTTCTTTCTTTGATCCACCATCATTGTCTTAGAAGGAACAGTTCATATGTCCAGGATGCACAAATGTACATCTTATTAAAAGAGTCGGTAATTGGGGAATTTTGAAGATATAAAATGTGACTTCTCTGCATTGAAATGTCTAAAACGACTAGAGCTTTTGTTAAATATTTTACTCACTTCTATTTTCTCAATTTTCAAAACTGAGAAATCTGTATTTCTGATCAAGGTAATGTTGCGTTTCATTTTGTGGCCTGTCAGTGGCGTCATATCATAGTTGTGCTTCTGTCAGTGTTGTAGTTGTCTGCCAAAAGCTGTAACAATAAAAATAATTTATTTTGTATAAAATAATCATAAATTTACTTTTTATTTAGTTTTAAGCCACATTTTTGTTAAGCCAGGCGTTTGTTTTGAAGAGGAGGAGACTTCTGTGGTAAAAAAAACTCCTGAATGATGAACTATAACGAAGACAAACTATTGATTAATGTCACCAAACTCTTTTGTTTTGATAAGCAAAATGACTTATTGTGTGTTTTAAAGTTAAAAGCACAACAGTTTTTTTTAGTTTCTCCTCGTCCACTGATTGGGGTAAAATATTTTCATTTCATCACACCTTTCCTAAAAACATTTATTTTTATCTATTTCTAGCTATTTAATTTACTACTTCATTCAACAGTTATCGTTTAAATTAGAATTTAAAATAAAACTTGTGTTGTTTCCAGGAATTGGGTTGAAAAAAAGTGTTTTCAACAGAATCAAAACAAAGTGTTGGCCTGATTATTTATTCTGCTCGTCTCCTTGGTAACCAGGGAGTTTAATTTGACAAAAAATAATAATAGGTGTCTGGACAATCTTTTGAATTTGTCTGATGGATAACGGATCATCAACTGGAGCACCAGATAGTGTGAAGTGATGAGCAGTGAATTTAATTGGCTTTTTTTTTTATGAATGACCATTAGAATTCGTTCTACCATTAAATCGTAAAAGCTACGGCGCCGCCTCCAAACACCACTGCTGCTGTCTCAAACTTCTGCCACACAGAACATACGAGTGCTCTAAATAATTCAAAGGGAAACCGTTAAAACCCTGTTCCACATGACTGACAAATTGGAGACATCAAGGCATTAAATATTCACGTCCGTCTCCATACGTTACGTGACGTTTCCTGTGTGGGAACACAGCAGAGGATTGTCCACTGGTCAGTCAGATACTGAGTAGAGACCAGCTCATTATCAGAGTTCATTCAGTGCTTTTGGGTTCAATGCTGCTAAATCTGGAACGTCTAAATCTGCTCTTTTTAAGATAAGATAAGATAAGATAAGATAATCCTTTATTAGTCCCGCAGTGGGGAAATTTACAGGATTACAGCAGCAAAGAGGATAGTGCAAAACAAGAGACATAGTAAAAATTAAAAAAAGGTCAAAATAAGTATTATAAATAAGCAAATGAGCAATAAAAACAGTAAGAACAGTAGAGAATCCACAGTAAAAAATATATATACAGACAGAAATTATTATAAATGTTGTATTGCACAGTGTATTAGTGTATTAGTGTCATGTGGTCTGCTTTTTCCAGGTCTTCATCTCAGTTTAATATCAATAAAAAGACCTTCAGCATCCAGCGGTTGTTGGCTGATATGACGTCATCACAGCGTGTGTTTAGTGCGTTTGCTCACCTGCTCTGGTTGAAGGTGTGTATCTTGACGCGGTGGTGCGTGTACTTCTGCAGGATCTTCTTTGTGTCCTCATCCGTGTTGAAGGAGTTCATGAGGACCAGCGGCACGTTTGTGTCGTAAGTCTTGTTCAGGTGCTGTGGGGGTGAGGATAAAACACAGAGTTTAGCGGTAGCATTATTAACATCCAGCCACGATTGACTGGGATTTTTCTCGGACCAGGTGTTCTCAACCTTTAGGTCAGTTAAGGCCTGTTTGAATCTGTTTTTTTTTTTTAATTCAGAGGAGCATATTGCCAAAAACAACACAAAAAAGGAATAAATTAATTGGCCTGTAAATAAGTTATATAAGAAGTGGACGTAGTCATTGTGACGTCACAAACTGGTTTTAGGACGGCTGTTTTGAAACTTCAAATTTGGAGTTTTTCGCCTTCACCATCTTTGATTACAGCTAAGAGATTTCCTTTCTATCAGTTTATATTGCAAAATTAATTCAATATAAATAAAAAAAGTTGAGTGTCTAACACTAAAAACATGTTGTGTTTGAATACTTAAAAAGTTAAGCGGCTCTTTGCTTTGTTTGACTTCCCCACACCTTTTATGAGGATCTGAGACAACACTGAACTTTGTGGACGCCTCTCCCAGAGCTAACAAACATCATAATGCAACCAAATACAATTACATGAGGATGATGTAAAGTAAGCAAACCGCCTTGACCGCATTTAGTCCAGTGTGGAGCAAACAAAAAGGGGCCAGTGTGCAGAATAGTGCATCTATTAGAAGCCACTATGTGTAGAATTAGTATTTTATTATTTAACTATTCTTACGTTTTTGTTTGTTATGAACACGAGAGCATTAGTTTTTTGCCTTCATTTGATAGTAGAGATATAGTGACTGCAGATTTGTTTTAAATATTTGTATTTTTAACATTTTATTCACACGGTAACTTTAATGTTTTGATAAAGGGCTGCATAATATTGCAATATTTTTCTTCTTCTCCTATATGAAAAAATACAGGCATTTCTCACTAGATGATGACAAAGTACCTGTTTTTATATAAAACTGATACAACTTTATTGTGTTTTTCCACCCTATCGACGACTAATGGCGCCTGCTTTTTTGTGATTGATTTTTTGTTGTGCATGCAGAGTCACTCACGAGACAGAAACCTTAATTTGACTTAAATTAGAGTAAATGATGTTCCATCAGACGTCTCTTGTAGATTAATCATGGAAATACATTTTCTGAAAGTGTTTATTCCCCACATGAAGGGTTTATTGTTCCACAGTGCCAGTTTGTTTCTTTTCTTGGCCTAAAAGATGAAATGATAGCAACTAAAGATTATTGTTATTATTGATTAATCTGAAAAGTATTTTCTCTATTCATAAATGTTTCTTTTTGTCTATACATTGTCAGTAAATAGTGAGAAACACATTGTCACAAAGTCAAATTCTTTAAATGATACTCAGTTTACTACTACTGCTGTCAGCGCTCCTGTCAACATGGAGTTTGCTTTTCATAATGAATGTTTAGTATAATTTAATAAGAAATGTAATTTATTTTAGACAGAAAAAAAATGCTCATTTATAAATAATAATAACTAATTTAATTCAATAAATGTATTTATGGAGCTGTGCAAGTTACTCCATTCTCCACAACACTGTCCTGCACATATTAATTATATATTAAATATATAATTCAGAATAAAAGCCATCTGTTAACACATGAAGGCTTTCTGTCCACAGAGGCACTAGTTTTTTTCCTCTCTTTTCATCATGTTTTATATATATATTTATACATTTAGATATTGAAACTGCAATAATGTTGTTAGTTTGATGTTAATATACCATCAAAAGATATTTTCTTTTTGCATAAAAAAAATGCTGATTTATTCTCTCTCTCTCTCTCTCTCTCTCTCTCTCTCTCTCTCTCTCTCTATATATATATATATATATATATATATATATATATATATATATATATATATATCTCAACTAATTGATTAATTGACTAATTCTTTCATATTTAAGCCTTAAACTTCATTAAAAATACACATATTTTCGATATATCCTTGAAGCTGTGATATTATAATATGTCTTATAGTGTTATTTCTGTCACTTGGAATGTTTTTGTTACTTTCAGTTCCATTCATTTCTAAACTTCCATAACTCGACTTCATCAACTTAACAGAACATTTTTACGAGGCGGTCGCTCAGGTGAAAGCTGTAAATGTTCAGCAGCCAGGTGGCGCCATCCCAGAGAGAGTTTTGTCCAATCGTGTGAGAGTACAGGTCTCTGTTGTCACACAGCAGACACAGTGTGTGTGTGTGTGTGTGTGTGTTTATGTATATGTGGGATCCATTTTCTCTCTTTTCTAAATAGGCCAATTCAGTCAGGAGGTAATCTGAGCAGACCTGAGCAGAAAATGGAGAGCAGTGACTTGGACACAGAGAGCAGTGTGCTGGGAGGAGGAGGAGGAAGACACACACAATCACACACACACACACACACACACACACACACACACACACACACACACACACACACACACACACACACACACACACACACACACACACACACACACACACACACACACCCTATTAAAACTAAATTAAACACCAGAGCTCTCTGACAGATTCATGATTCATTTCTTCATAATGAGGCTGAAACTTTAATCTCACTTTAATCATTCAATATGTGATTTATTTCTTTAGTTACGCAACATTGAACAAATGTCTTACTTGTATTGCCGATGTACGCAGTGCATTTTTGTTCTTGATGTGTGGTCAGGCACAAATAACCACAACCTCCCCCCATCAACACACACACACTCTTTCCTCCACACACACACACACACACACACACACACACTCTTCTCCATTTCCCTGCCAATCCCACAGACCTTCTGCTTGCCAACAGATCCTCTTTCACTACAACCCCCCACCCCCTCCAGGTATCACACTGGACTCCTTTCAGAAGACCTTCAGCTCTTTTTCCAAAAACTGCAAGTCTCTCTGGCGCCTCAGATACATAAAGTAACAGCAGCTTGAGCTGAGAGGCTGATTCACATAGTGCTTAATATTCTGTTTATGAAAAGGAGAGAGGCTGTTTATTTTTTATTTGACTTTGCTGTACTTTCCTAGCTTTGGGTGATAAATTACAGTCCTCTCCGAGGGACACACAACATCTGTACAGACCAGTATTACATCAGACAATACATCACTTCCCGCTCCCCTGCCTCACCCATCCTGATGTCACATATACGCCTGTGTGGCAACCGGCTGAAATAAACATGACTGTCGAGCCTGCTGCCAAACCTGGGTCACAGTAAGAAGATGATTTGTAAAAAGAAGTCTGTCAGCTGTGGTTGTGAGGGGAAAGATACACTAACGGACAGCTTTGAGAGCTCATAGTAACGCTTTTATCCCCAGATGGATTTATGTGCTGTGGTTACAGGACAGCAAATATATTTAAAAAACAACTTGCAGGGAGAATTTATGTGCGTCTGCCTGAAAGTATTCATCATTTCTTCTACAGTGTATTTGATACTCAAGTCTAAACTAAATGAGAGTTTTCACCATTGAGGTTTGGTGACAGAGTGAAAAGGTTTTGGGGAATATGTTCTCCCGTCTGTCTGTGATTAAAACCATGTGGCAGCCTCAAGTTCTGAAAAGTGAAGGCAATTCTTTGTGCCTTAAAGCTGCATTCTCTCTCCTGTCCAGCAGGGGGCGACTCCTCTGGTTGTATAGAAGTCTATGAGAAAATGACTCTACTTCTCTCTTGATTTATTCCCTCAGTAAACATTGTAAACATGAGTTTATGGTCTCAATCTCTAGTTTCAAGTCTTCTTCAATACAGCATGATGTTCATTTAGTAAACTATGCTCCAGCTGGCAACCTCTGGATCTTAAGAGTAAAGCCAATGCTATAGTGTCTTAAACTTGCATTCTCTCTAATTTCCATCAGGGGGCGACTCCTCTGGTTGTATGCAGAAAGAAACTGTCTAGTATTTAGGTCAACATGTCTGTGAAGTAAGTAATTTCTTCTAAATACACAAAAGTAGGTTAAAACTCTTAATACCCTTTTTCAACCATAATTGGCGCATGTATGCATGTTTTTTTTAAATGTTTTGTTTTTGTTCTGGTGTGTTACGTTCTATTTACTTACTGTCATTAACACTTGGAAAAAAGTGATCATGGCGTTTCTAAAAGTTATATTTGCCTCCTTTTGTTCTGCTGATCTGAATCCGTCACTCTAAATACGTTGCAGGCCTTTTATTTGCATATTAAAATAATGTGTAAACATTATCCCTGATGTCATGAGAACATGACCTAGGGACCAAAATAAAGAACCTAGACACTGAAGACATCTGACAAAACGACTGTTGGCAAGTTATGGTTCCTTTTGAACGGCATATTTAAGTCTTTAGCAGCATTGACTCAGTAAAATCTGTATTTTAGAGAAACTGAACATTTTTTACAAATGAATTCTTCTAATTAAGTGTCATCAGGTATCTGTACCTCGATCTGCTGCACCGTGAGGTCCAGGAAGGTGTTCTCGTTGCGGACACTGATCAGGCTCTTGGGGCCCTTACATCCCATGCTGGTGCCCAGACCTCCGTTCAGCTTCACCACCACCAGTTTGTTCAGACAGTCGGCCACTTTGTTAGGCAGACCTCGGCCAGCGATCTTATCGTACGGCTGGATCTGGAGGAGAGGGAGAGAGACGGGGGGGTGTTAGGGAGACGGCAGGTTTACATTAAATATAGTGAAAAACGGCTTTATGATTTCTACTTTAATGTATCTTGGCTGCAAAGTGAACGGCACTTCCTGTTGTGGTAATTTGAAGTCCATATTTCTTGTATTTTACAGATTTTTTTTGCAAACAAATGAGGAAGAAAAGACCCGTGAAGACATGTTTTCTGGTGTGTTTTTGTGGGAATTGTGCAGATAATTATTACGACTTCTTAATGCACAACACAGCTGTTTCATAGTCGTCAGCGTTCCTGTTGGAGAGGCAGCAAAAATCACTGATGTGTGTGAAGACACATTACTGGGTCAATACTGCAACTCACACATCAGCGAATCCACACAGAATATATTGACTTCTTTCACTCCCTCCCACAGAGCAGGAAAGGAAGGAGTGAAAGGATACGATGGGAAAAGAGGATGTGGCCGTCCAAAAACAACAAAGCTGTGAACATTTTGTGAACCCGAGACACCACGCTTTGTTTAAAGTCACGGGAATGTCATCTTCAAATTAAAAAGGGAAACAGCAGAAGGATATGTTTTCAGCAGAAGATCACACTGCTTTACCTCGTCCTCGTGTTTTCTCCTCAAGTTTCATTCGGCCTGATTTCATTTCATTCTCTCGAGTTATAAGCTGTGAGCCATGTGAGCAATCATCTGGGGAGAGCAAATTCTAACCAGATGTTACAACGGTTTTCTGTTAGGAAATGAGTGTTCCTGTCTGTCTTAGTAATTCATGTGTAAGTGATTATGAAATGGCCTTTTTCTGCTAAAAGTAGCCAATGAGTGACAGCCAACCAGGCAGCAACATCTGGATCTGAAGAGTGAAGCCAATGCTTAAGTGCCTTAAAACTTGCATTCTCTCTACTGTCCATCAGGGGGCGACTCCTCTGGTTGTATAGAAGTCTATGAGAAAATGACTCTACTTCTCTCTTGATTTATTCCCTCAGTAAACATTGTAAACATGAGTTTATGGTCTCAATCTCTAGTTTCAAGTCTTCTTCAATACAGCATGATGTTCATTTAGTAAATGATGCTCCATTTACAGTCAAATAGACCAGTTATTTTATCCAGTCTATGGTTTTTACATTTAACAGTTCTCTTTGACTGACACATTTTACAGCAAAGAGAGCCAAGCCACGGATTATAGTTTCTGATTTACATACGCATGCCAGAGGGATTCAAAAGTTATACAACCATAAATGATTTGCACAGCATGTAAATCAGATCAGCGGAGGAGGGGCGATGTCTGTGTGACTGGAGTCAAACTCTGTTATCGCTTTAGTGCAGCGGAAGCACAGACTTAGTGCTGATCGACAGCCTTCATAGTAAGCAGCGTGACAGCAGGTATTTTTTAAGTATCTGTTTGGACTGAAAGTTCTCTAGCAACCTGAGAGATCTTCACACGGTCGTAGTTGTAAAACTGCTTAAATACCACGAACATTGCTGACAGTAAAACTTGGCATTTTGACATTTGGTTGGAAATTGTTCAAGATGTCTTAGGTTTTGACAGATATGAGATTAAGTCTTTCCTGAAATTTACAGAACCGGTAAATCCAGAGCTCCTGTCACGCAGGACGTTATGTTTTGTCACCTGGGTAAAAGGTCGTTTTGTTGTTTGACCCATCCACCTTCACCTGCCCTGTGAGGTTTTGGCAGCCTTTATAATAAAACATTTTCTTTAGGAATCACTTTTCAAGAAACTCAAAAAGAGAAAAATATTTAAAAACATACATCACAGTTATAGACAATTAGGCATTTTCAACAAACAAGTAAAATGGTTAGAGCTTAAAAGCTGACCTTTTTTTTTTTAATACTTCCTGGTTCGTGATTTCGTGGATGCATGCAAATTGACTCCGTGGGATGTCTACAAATTACAGCGCTCTCAAGTTCTTAGGAAAAGCCACAGAGAACAGCCTGAGCAGGAACTACCACAGAGGAAGTTTGCAGAGCTATTATTTTTATCTGTTGACAGATTATGTCACCGCGATACTGGGTTGTTATTTACTATGAAGTTTGGTGGGACAACAACTTGTTTCCGTCATTGGCAGCATATGAGTTTGACAGTCGACAGTATAGTGAATTTATCAAGTTAAGAATAAAATACTGCTGAGAAGATCATAATAAATTGTTAACATCATTTCTTAAATATATACTTGCAAGAAAATACAGTTTGATTTTAATATTATCCGATTAAAAGAGCGCCACCTTAAAATGCCAAAAATGTACCGATTAATAATTGCTGCAGCAGGTCAGCCTGTCATCTCCACTAGCTGCAGTAGTGAGCGAGCAATCTGTGTCAAAACTGTCTTTATAGACTTAAAAAGCTACTGAATTATTAATTGGATTGAGGGGGGGGTTGAATCTAGCGTCCATCTTTGGCAGCAGGTTTACTTTTCTTTCCTCTCACTCAGGATGCTGCCAAATGATGAATCTTTACCCTCTTCCTCTCATTTCACACTCTCTCCTGTTTCTCCGTCTCATTACTGCGTATCACTGTCATTTTTTTATTTCACTTAATGTTCCCTGTTTCAACACTCCCTCTCCAAAGCTCTAATCTTCTCTCTGCCTGCGTCTCTCTTTACGTAACTCCCTCCCTCCGACTCTTTTTCCTCACTTCATTCATCTTTTCCTGCTCCGATCTCCATCTTTTTAATCTTCTCCATCTCTTTCTCTGGTACAAAATAAACGAGGCGGCTCAGAATTGGGGAGTGATGCAGTTCCTCTTCATTTGCTGCAGACCGAGCAGGAACGAGATAGATGAGTCTTTGTGTTTTTTTGGTTTCAGAGTCCAGTGCCAGGCGAACAAATAAGGAAGTTCTGTCAATGTTCAGTGAGACAGAAACAAACAGCAAGCAGAAACATTTCTGGCATGAAACCAGCTGAACTTGTTAGATTTAATTTTGGAAGAATATTTTGGTTGTATTTCACAACAGGAAGTGAGGCCCATCCTATTGGGCAACAAGATCTTGTTTGTTTCAACTTGCAAAGCTGAAGATTGGGAACGTTAGGAATGAGAAGCCTTAATGTGCTGGCAAACAACTGTCATGTTTTGATTCTTTTATATTCTGTTTGGTAATATGCTTCTATAAATGTTGTTAATCAATTAATAAATGTTTAATAAGTTGATGATAAATGGATTTTGCCAGACTACTGGTCCATTCAGTCAGAGGAAGTTGTTCTTATTAATGGTTAATAAGTTACCTATAAAGCACCAGTTAAGATAAAAACAACAGGGAAATCTGTAGTGCAACAATAAGAGGCATCAGTAAAGAAAACAAAATAATAGTTGAATTTACATGATTGCACGCATGAAATATTTATGTTGCATATAAATGTATTAATGCATTGTCAGTTTTGTGTCTTTCTAACAAGGCATCATTTTAGTTTTACAAGATACTGCACTAGTGTCACACAATTATTAAATAAATGAGAACGAATTACAAAACAATATTAGTTTTTTCTATTTTAACCTCTTCAGGCCTTAAAACTCTTCAAAATTAAACAATCTGAGAAGGAAACAACTGCATTTTAGTTGCTGTTCATTGTAGATGACTAACACAAGAGGACAAATCAGTCATCTATTACCTATAAATACATTCACTGTAGTTTAGTTGCCTGGTAAAGCTTTTAACACATCAGACTGAGTCACATCGGGACATTTTCACATTCATTGGTCCTCCTGATATAAAATCTGATCTTATCAGGATGGAAAAGCATCAGAAATCATTCATAAAAAGCCACACTAGCCCTTAGAAACATGACGGTTTTCATGCGTGAACTTCTGTCACATGATGTTTATGATAAGAATAAACTGGCCACATATGAAAATCATTTCATTTGCATGGAGGAATGTGTTTTAATGTCAAGGTATTGAATCACACAGCATGCCTGGCTGGTGTAGAATCTGATCTAAATTAAAACAGTGTGCATCAAATGTGGATGTAACATGCTCTTTTGTTTCGTCTCAGTATTTTTTAATTGTTCCTGGGTTAAAAAGAGATTACCCAGCAGCACTGTTTTCAGTCATCTTGTGAGTCATGCTTTCTATCTGCCATCACAACAAAATAAAAAATACATAAGGATAAACCCCACTCTGCTTTAAATAAAAAACAGACCCTTTTGGCTCAGCTCAACACAAAGTAACAGAAGAAAGCTATCTCGGGGTTTTGGAAATGCAGCCTGCAAACCAACACTCATGTACTTCTGCTGCTCTATTTACTGGCTGTTTATTCTCAACATTTCGACAGACACAGAACACTGTGTTCAGACTCCTAAAACCTTCACTTGAGATCAAAACAAATCAGAGAAGTTTGAACTTATTTCACAAACTCTGTTAAACCTTTCAGTGTTTGAAGTTTCACACATAACATGGAAAGTCAAGGATCCAGGAAACTGAAGTATCCCTTGTGATTGAAAGCTAAGGAAGGACCTTGAAAATGATCTTTTTCTTTTGAAGAGAACAAGGAAATCCTGCACAACACTGATGACTTGGCACTTTGTTTCGACCCACAGCCCATTCAAAAGGAAAACTCCTGTGGTTTGTCAATAGGGAATAGTAAATGTATAGAGATCTACTGTAAACAATAAATGGGACATTTAAGTGGGGCTTTTAAATATCTGTAAATTACTTTCTAATGTAGGAAACTTACATGACACAATGTGATCTTTGAATTTTGGCGATCCTGTTAAAACACTTAAATAATGAATAAATTAGAGATGAAAAATGGATTTCAAGCTGTCTTAAGGTGGAATCAGACTACACAACATTCTTGCCTTTCAAGATGCCCACTGGGTAAGTTGAGACGTTATCTTGTACTTTTTTACTCCATTGCAAAAATTTCTTTGCAGACGACTTTTTTAATACACCTATATCATCAGCACATAAAACTTGATGTAAAATATTATTATAAAGTAAGAGAGATTATAAAGTATGACAGATTCCAAGTCATAAACTTTGAGATTAAATTCCCAAACAAGTCACAATGCACTCTTTACCAAATGTAATGCCATTTATGTCTTTGTCTGTAATTTTCAACCCCGCACTTTTTGCATACTGCAACTTGTTTTTTGTTGACCACCAATTAGTCTTTTTTCCCCAACTGGTGCTCAGTAACGTTTCATTATTCTCCATGGTTCTCTCCTTGGTTCAAACTAAGTGGATCTTGGGAAACGGAGCGTCGAGTTGACGTTAGTTGATCCAGGAAATAAATCGATTCGTGGCACACTTTTAAAATAACATACTTTTGAATCTTTGGGGGGGAAGGAGAAGTCGAATTGAAGTCACCAGCCATTAGTGTCCAAGTCAAGTATGAAGTCTCATATGATTTCCAGTCTTAAGTCACCAAATCTGTGTCTTGAGTCTGACTCAAGTTAATACTTCTACCACCACTAACAAGATCATTCTTTCCCGACTTGCATGACGTTCGTGGGTAATCGCTTCACTGTTTCACCTGAGCGCACCGACATCATTCTTCTTTCCCTCCTACATGTTTACAGCTGTGATCTCTTAGCTTCTATTGGTCAACATCATGAAACATATTGTAGAAACTGTACAATATGTGTTCAAGCTGTATCTTGATTTACTTATTCATAATCCTCCTCACACTAACTGTGTTTACATTCTTTCATTTACTTTATTATATACTGTGACGGTGGGCGCCAGAGATACTTGTATAACTCCACTTACATCAAAGTAACCTCAACTTCACCTTGTCTCACTACTGAATGTCAGACAAGAGCATAGATTATGCTTCCTAAACATTGTCTTCATGCTATCAGTCGGGTTGGGAAAAAACATTTTTTTATGAAATAAATTTGTCCCTAATGAGCATTGTTCCACAACTAATGTGTCAAATGTCTTGTTCCTTGAAAATCGACCTTTTAACCCAAGCTTTATTGTCCCGTAAACAATCTCTCCGTGGCCCTGAAAGCTGAACTCCTTTCACCTCATTGGTTTAAATATTGATGACGCTGAAACTGCAGCTTATTCTCATGCGACACTCATGTCACCAACGCCAGCTAGGCTCCTAAAATGTGCGGAGCGTGTAATTTCATCATTGGTCGCTCCAGTGGGACTCAAACCCCTCATGACAGCGTTACGGCCAATATGTGTTTATGACTTCGCTAATACTTTGTACGCTACAGCAATATTCCACATGGCAGTGGGACGGAACAAATAGGACACAAGGGAGGCGTTGTTCCCTCGAACATGCAACCGAGCTGAAACTGCTGTGACAGTCATCTTTCAGTCATCTAATTCAACTGTTAAGTGGAAGGAAAGGTTTGCACACTGAGCTTTGATGCAAAAACTGTTAAAACTAGATTTAAGTGCTTTTTTTTCTCTTTTCTTTAAAGTAGATCATCCAAATTTCATGGACAATAAACTGCCCCTGTAACGGTTTGAGACAGCGGTTTGTTATGCAATGCACCACTTACTCCAGGCGTGCTAAAGGTTACAAGTGACTCACTTATACTACCTGGTTATCAGTTTATCGGCCACTTTACTGGGCTCAAATCTCTAATCTTGGTATATAGTACAAACTTCAAACTCTTCTCACCACGCTATTGTAGATTTGGTTTTACAATTTCCCCCTCTAAAGACAATGAAAATGAACCGCATAGTGAATGAATAAATAAAATAATTTAACATGATCAGCATGATTTATATTTCATCAATAAAACAGATGAATGATTTACAGTCTTTTTTGTCTAAGTCAAAAGGAACACCTAGAAACAAGAGTCAAGAATTCAACAATACATAAACAGTGACTCACTAGTGCAGGAAACATTTTCTGTCACACGGAAACTGCTCTACATCTCAAGCTCCCATTAAATGTGGCATCCCTCAAGGTTCCACTTAGGGCCCTCTTTTATTCATGTTAAATCATGTTAAATTATTTTATTTATTCGTTTACTATGCGGTTCATTTTCATTGTCTTTAGAGGGGGAAATTGTAAAACCAAATCTACAATATGCTACCTGTTGGATCTATCTTTGAGAAATACAACATTCTTTATCAATTTTACAAGGATGATACACAATTTTACCTTCCAGGTACATCCGATAGCGCCTTCTCACTAAAACACCTCCTTTACTATCTAAACAACATCAAATGTTGTGTTGCGAGAAATAGGGATGCACCAATGGCAATATTGGATATTGAGCCAATCCTGACTCAAACAGCTGGATCAGCTATCTGTGGTAACGGGACGATCTATTCAATCACTTGTTTATGTTTTTATATAATGATTAGTTTTGATAATACTTTTTTATGCAAAAATATCACAATTTCTTTTCAGTGTCTCAAATATAGCTACTTTTCTATTTTCTATAGCTTAATAAACTGAATTTCTTTGGGTTTTGACTGACAAAACAAGACATTTAAAGACATCACGTTAGACTTTAAGGAATTTGGGGGATTAATCGATAATTAAAAAAGAGCCCACATTTCTTGAAAGACACCTACTTTTAAACTTTATGCAAGACTTGCATATCAACAGGTTTTTGGATATGCTTGAATATCACAACGTCAAGCTTTTCAAGAAGGTGGTTGTGGAATACATGTAAACATACTAAGTGACATAATATTAGTGCAGTGTTTTGGTATCTGAAACGCCTTCAAACTCGCGGATGTGTTTATCAAACTGGACTTCCTGTCAATTAATTCTTGGTGTTTTAATTATTGCTTTCTGGCTTAGTCTTCTCCTGACATTATTCAAATAATATTCACTGGTAAAAAGTTCTTATTATAGGAATATATGTTTTCTCTCTCACCCTAAACTGGACTTACCGAATCCTCTGGAGGTCTTTGTATCTTGATCCACTCTATCGATGGTCCCTTCTCCTGCAGAAATCTGTGGAAAATATTCTTGAAGCCCTCAAAGTCTTTCCTGGAAACCTGAAAAAACACAAGGACTTTATTTAAACCTTTATTCATCTCAGTCACGAGTAAAATAGTTGTATTGGTCGGGATACATTAAAAACATGTTGGGTAATCTCATTCAGAAAAGTCATCATTCTTGGCTCTTTTTTAATGTTCCTTTTACTGTATTTTATGACTTTTCTCCCCAATTTTTCCAAAATGAAGCTTGTTTAAATCGCTGCACCCATGGGAAATCATAAAGGATAAAATAATGAGCTCAAGCTTCTGGCATACAGTCACAACAAGCATTACATGGAGACATGCAGACCAGCAGGCAGGCATTGGGCAATAGCAGAAAACGCCACAAGGCAATAAAACCACGGAACAAGAGGCGCACACTTCTAGCAGTACGACAAACGTACAGAAATGTAAAAGTAAGCATGAAGCAAAGGTTTTTAAAAGAGTTTCTGAAAGCTGAATTTGGGGATAAACTTGTCCAGTTCAGTGTTTTTTGCAGACAGTGCAACGCGTGAAGCTGCCGCACGACCTCTACTTCATGTCATCCGTCATATTTGATGATACAGATGCAGCTGATAATTACATTTACATTTCAATGCATTAGTATGTTTATGCAATATAGATTTATTAAGTGACACATACTGTATTTACCAGATTCTGATGCAGTAAATACATTTTTTTATCTCGTCTATTTTCATCTTATTTTTGAGTAAGCATACTATACAAATATATATTCAATTTCATTTATTTATTTATTGATATGCTTACAAAAATAAAATAAGAAAAAGGCCAGAAAAAAGCAAAGCTAAACAAAAAAATGATTTTGAATGTATGTTTAAAAGCAATCTAATTACTAGAGGGTAGGGTGAATAAATAAATAAATAAATAAATAAATGTGTAAGTGGTATGTCATACTGGTAATTGTTTACATTGGAGACCTGCCCAGTTGTTCAACCAGTGCGTAACAAAGAGTGTGTGCTTACTGGCAAGTTTAATTGCTAGTGTACAAAAGCTTTAACTGTGAACACACTTGAGTGAAAGTGTGTGTGACCTTCTTTTCTTCTTCTGTGTATCGTTCCATCTTTTGTGAGGGCCTGGTTAACGTCTGACAGAGCCAAACCCTGTGTTTGTACGTATGCGTGTGTGTGTGTGTGTGTGTGTGTGTGTGTGTGTGTGTGTGTGTGTGTGTGTGTGTGTGTGTGTGTGTGTGTGTGTGTGTGTGTGTGTGTGTGTGTGTGTGTGTGTGTGTTCAGTCAAGCAATCTCCAGTGGCAGCTTTGTCCCAGCGTCTTTGATGGTTTTGTATTGAAGTACAAACAGATGAAAATGATGCTCGGCTAGTTTTTGAAGAATTCATTTTAGGACAAATCTACAGGCTCTACTGACGCATTATATTATGATTAAGGACGATAAAACAGATGGTTGCAATTTTTTTATGACCTATACTTCATGTATGTGTGCGTCTGTAAGCATGTAGGTGGAGCCCCCATTGGCACGGCGTTCCAGTATGTGTCACTTTTGTGTTTTTCCAGGGTTCGTGTGTGACCCAACCACCCCTTTAAATCACAACCAGATGGTGGGAGAGGGAGCGTACCTCTCTGTCTGCGCCTGTGGTGGTGTCCAGCAGATTCTCCAGCTCCGTGTGCATGGAGCTCTCCAGCTGCTGCCGCATCATTTCCTGGAACTGAGCCATCCCTCCGTTGGCCACTCCTTTACTCAGACCTGAAGCAGGGGAGATAAGTGGAAGATGGACGTTTTTAAGACAAGGTTTCACACATCTGCAAGCATACTTGAATTCTGGCACCATTCTGGATCCTCAAATATTATTCTTTACTCATTTTCTCAACTCAAACCATCTGTTTCAGCCTCTGAAAACCAGTATTGAAGGAACATTTTTGTAAGTTATACTACGATTCTATTGCGTCACTGAAGCTGGAAAAAGCTAAACTGTAATGATGCAGAAAACTAAATCAAAAGGTTCATCAGTCCATCCACAGCTGGAAACTATTTTGATATCCAATAATCAACCTCTTTGTTGCTTTGGTTAAAGTCAATTGAGATTTCTTTAGTCAATTAGTCGTTTTTGTGCTTTTTTCATGCTGAATGATGTATTTCAAAGAACCTTATGAACACATATGTGGTACACGCAAGATTTAAAGTGATGCTTTTGTGTGATTGTTTCTATAAAACTCAGTTTTACAGATCTAAGGACGAGCAACTAATCGATGAGTTGACATATGTACGTATGAGTGAAGTTGACAAACAATATATTTTGTTGAGGGCAGTCCTATGAGTTCAGAAAGCTGAGTCCCGAGCTGTAAAGAAAGATTCAGAGAATGTTCAGCCAAAAATGCAAAACCTTTGTGACCTTCTCTTAAATGTCAGAATTTACTGCTTTTCTTGTTCTTGATTTGGGGGTTTTGGACGGTCTGAGAAGATTGATGAGCTGTCACAGTTTGTGCGTCACTTTTCCATTGCTCGTTCTTATATGGTCATCATTGGTGATGTCTGAGAAGGTTTGAGGTTTGTAATCTTGTCATCATTTAGTACTCCTTATCAGAAGCAACGACGCCCTCAAGAATCTCAGGCTGATTGCATAAATATGACGTGTTACATTACATTACATTACAGTCATTTAGCAGACGCTTTTATCCAAAGCGACTTACAGGAAGTGTATTCAACATAGGTATTCAAGAGAACTACTAGTCACCAGAAGTCATAAGTGCATCTCCTTTCTTAAACAAGCATCTTAAAGCATAAACCAGAGCAAAAGTATAGTGCAGAGGCAGATTACTACGAAAACAATAATTGCAACAAATACGAATATAATAGGTGCTACAAACTAATACGAATAGGATAAGTGCAGTAAAGGAATACGAATTCTATAAGTGCTGCGAACTGATGAATACAGTGAGTAAAACAACAAACGATTGCAATAAAAGGTGTTAAGTTTTAAAACAACAAAAGATTAAAAAAAATGGCCAGTAGATGTTTGGATGTGTATCTTACATGTGTCAAAATGAACAATCTCAAATATCGATATTTGGCCTCAAAAATCCAATACAAAATTTTTTGTAATCAGGCCAAAGACAAACACTCAACAGCTCTGTCGTTACCTCGGCTGTGACAACATGACTGGCAAACTTTTTGACAAAATGACGCAAGTTACTGTAATTATGTATATACACAATATGGAAATATAACCAGCAGCTTTGGCCAAACTGGTTGACCGCTGTCAAAGTAAAACGTGACGCCTTCAAAGGCAGGAGAGACAGGTAGGGTGTCATGAAATCTAAAAAGTTAAATAAAACAAAGAAAAATGAAGTTATGACATACAGGTATTTGCGGCTTTTGTACTGCACTTAAAGAGCAACATGAAAAACTTACCGAGGAAGCTTAATGGGAGCACTTATGGGCAATACGTTATGTAAGTGACAGTGTGAGAAACCAGTAATGTGCGTGATCTGATTCCTATCTCAGCATTCCTCTCATTCCCCAGAGGAACTTTACTACGTGCCACGCCGAGCAAAAACTTTCTTGCAAGACAAAACCAATTCACCATGGATTGACAACAATGGTAGAAGGAAATAAGTATTCACGTTCATGTTCAGGTTACTTTCACTTTTTGTCATCAAGGACCGATGAGGAACAGCTTTATAGATCCAATAATCTACTGCTGTAAGGACTTAGTAGTTTAATAAGTAAATAAACTGTTTCAGAAGGTTTCAGAATTCAGGAAATAATCTGCCCCCCCAAAAAAATCAGCTGTCATTTGGCACATTTGGGTTTTTCTTCGAGCGCTGATTGTTGTACTTATGGCAGCAACGTGTTAATTAGTGGCCGGCTGGTTGCTTGTTTGACAGCACAGACTGGTCATTTAACAGGAAATGTAACAGCACAGGAAAAGTGGAACTGATTCACTCTGTATAAAGGCAGAAGTGGTGAAATCTGACCATTAAATTTGTTAAAATCCAGCATAATGGTGTATTCACCATTTAAGAATTCCGCTTATACTACCCATCTGCAATGCATTTGAGAGATACAGCATGAAGTCAGATGGGGAAAGTGATCATGTTGTGATATAAAAGGATAATGTAATTAAGACTATAATGACACTGAAATGAACTTGTTTGCACATTTTTAAAACAGCTGGAAGGAAACAGGTTAGAACATGTGGAAAAAATGAAAGAAAACACAGGTATCTCCCTTTTTAATTAAATGTTTACCTACTTACACATAAAGTAAAGAGTGCAACACAACCTCCAAAAAACACACTTACCTTCTACATAAAGTGTCATGTTTACAGCTGCCAGTTCAGCAACACATGCAGTTAAATAATACAATAAATCCTCAAAAAAAAAAAAAAAAAAATATATATATATATATATATATAGTTAAATATTCCAGAGAGCATTCATTGATAAAAAAAAAAGTTTCCTTGAGGTATTCCTAAGAGCAAACTCTTCATTTATTCAGGTGTGCACAACCCTTTAAAAAGTCACTTCACAACTGAGGTTCTGCAGGAGGACACATGCATGCAGTCACTGTGTGCAGAGGCATACTGTAGAACATGGATCTGCATCAGGTTCTAGGAGGATCCTTTATTGCCTGCCTCTTATTTTTTCCAGCCCTGTTTTCCAGGCGACCACGTCACAGATCCTGCCTCTGTGGCCACGCCCCCTTGATAGGGCCTTTATATGGCCACGCCCCATTGATACGTCACACATTTGGCCACGCCATGTGTTTTGCTTGACCACGCCCCCTTGATGTATATTATTACGCTCCGCCCCCTTGCTACGTGTTGTATTAGGCTCCGCCCCTCGAGGTGTGTTTTTTATTACCCTTTCCACACAAAATCGGAAAAATGTCCACCTTCTCTTTCTTTTATATACAGCAATACATAAGATGCAACACTATTTTCACTTCCCAGCTACACAGAGTGTACAAATGAATGAATGATGGATAGGTGTTTGTGCTCAATAAAACAATTAAATCCGCCTTCATATGTGTATATATAACCGCTAACCATAAAACAACTGAAGTTTACTGAGGTGCCCTGAACGCCACACCCCCTTGATACGTCATAAATGTGGCCACGCCCCCTTGGTATGTATTTTATTAGGCTCCGCCCCTTGAGGTGTGTTTTTTATTTCCACACAAAATCGGAAAAATGTCCACCTTCTCTTTCTTTTATATACAGCAACATATAAGATGCAACACTATTTTCACTTCCCAGCTACAAATGAATGAATGATGAATAGGTGTGTGTGTGCTCAATAAAACAATTAAATCCAGCCTTCATATGTGTATATATATAACCGCCAACCATAAAATAACTGAAGTTTACTGAGGTGCCCTGAACGCCACACGGAGGTTTCACGCCACCGTGTTCGATAAAACGGACCGTTGACGTTTAAAAAATTGAATAACCGTTGGTGCTAACTGCTAGAGTGACGTAACGAGCGGAGCGCCAAACGGTGATAGTATAAATAGGCTGAGCGGAGGTCTTACTGTGTCACTTGCAGGGTGCTGGCGGGAGGAGAATCCACGGGGTCGGCCTGCTGGTGCGGGTCTGAGCAGAGCAACCACAGCAACCCGGGTTCACACAATAAAATAAAATAAAATATATTTATTTTTTATATAAACATATGGTTTCTGTTTCCAGTTGGCTTCACAGAGAAATAATAAAAAAACAATAAATTAAAAAATCGCCTTAAAAAGAAGGTTATTAGTTTGATGTTTTACACAGCAGTGCTATTCCAGCCAATGGGAACGTTCCCGGAAAAGACGGCAGCCAATGAGAGAGCGGCTTACCCGTGACGCAGATTCTTTGACAACCAATGGGGTTCTGCAACGTGGGATATGCTTTCTGACAATTCCAGTATAAAGAATGTGAAAAATGTACCTCAAGAATACCTCATTATTTCTGATAACCTTTGTATTTGTACAACATTAAAGTACAGGTTAATCTTTTAGTACATATATATCATTATAATAAGTGTCACTCTAACTGGGCAGCATTCAACATCCCAGCAAATCCCCCCCATTAATGTAATAATAGTGGATGTTTTGTTTTGTACATTTGTCCTTTTTTAATGATTAACCCTTATTTCTTCAACACATTGTGACTTTATTATATTATATAAGCATTCATGATGCTGCTGGGAGGTGATAAAATAGGAAATACTGCCCTTGCCTGGTGAAACTGTGATACTGCAATGTACAAGTATTTTACTCAGCTGTCTTTCACTACAATACAGTTAACAATATTCCCATTTCAAATCATGTGTTTATGAAATATGTTTTCCCCTGAATGCTGGAAATGGCATTACTTTTTATGAGCATGTAGTCCACTTGTAGGATAAACAGTGGGCAGGGACAATGAGGTATATTCTATCCTTCTATCTCAGAAAACAGAAAAACATTCACACCTTCAGCCAATTTAGAGTCATACCTAACATGCATGTCGATGGACTGTAGCAGAACGTCCTCAGAAAACTTGAACCTTGTTGCTATGAAGCGACAGTGATAACCACTCTGTTCTGCATAAACCTCCAACTGTATAGTTCCCATTTGTTTCCCTGCAAGATGAAAAATGTAAAAAACCATCAAACTGTTTAATGTTTTATTATTCAGCTTTAAAAGTCAGCAATTCCAGTGTTTGAGGTCTCAGTGCATCGTTGACTTTATATGTAACAACCATCAAGTTTCACTCACCTCCAGAGAAAGAAGTAATGGAAAATAGCTGGTAACAAATTAGGTGGACTTTCAGTTTACACTGTACACTTAAGGGTGGAGTAATACTTGTGCGTCATACAGCTGTGGGAGTCTCTGGTGTCTGCTGAAAAGGAGACTGATGCTGTGGGATCATTTATAGCCAGAGTAAACAAACCACTATGTGCATAGGAATAGTTTTACAGCGAAGCCTCTCAACGCACAAGTATGAATCTAACTTGACACTCATAAACACTGACTCACTCTCTCTGTCACACACACACACACACAGGGATTGGTGGAGTGCTTTATCACAAGCGTGCGTCTGGAGTTTCGCGTCCGTCTAAGTGTTGGTTGGGTGGCGTCTCAGGGTCTAGTCATACTCCCAGGAAAGTCACAGCTGTGTCTCTCTCCTCAATCAGCTCCGCTGCCGTGGCGTCCATCTTTGATTTGGAAAAGTCGTTGATGGACAGGCCATCTACAATCTTCCAGGTCTTGTCCTGAGGTAACAAAAGACTTTCATAAGTATGTGCACATATTTGAAGGACAGACAGTTATTAGTTTAATTCAAAACATACTAAAGGGTGCAGTCTCACCTTGATCTGGACAGGGAATGAGTAGATGAGGTCTTCTGGGACTCCATAGGAGTTGCCAGAGGAGTAAACACCCATGGAGATGAACTCACCCTGAAAAAAAAGAGGAGAAACTGGTTAAAAACAGGCGGCAACCTCTGGTTCTGAAAAGTGAAGCCAATGCTGAAGAGCGTTAATGCTGCATTCTCTCTCATGGCCATCAGTGGGCGACCAGTCGGATCGTGTAGAGATCTAGAGAAAAGACCCTACTTCTCTCTTGATTTATTAACTTAGTAAGAGTCAAACAGACCCTAAAGCATCCCCTGCTTTATGGTCTGTTTGACTCTAAATGGAGCATCATTTACTAAATGAACATCATGCTGTATTGAAGAAGACTTGAAACTAGAGATTGAGACCATAAACTCATGTTTACAATGTTTACTGAGGGAATAAATCAAGAGAGAAGTAGAGTCATTTTCTTGTAACCTGATTATAACTTCCTCATTAGCCACAAAAAGATGACGGTGCATCCTTATAACTTCCTATAAACTCTTTGTCATTGTTTCTCAATGACTGGAACAACAAAAAACAAAATTCCCCTTATTCCCCACAGTGTTGAAGTTTACCAACCATCATCGAAGCAGACTTTACAATATGTTTTAAGGTTATATATTTGTATTTGCTAAATGTGTTAACTAGAAAAAAATCATACGCACTAAGTGAAACTAACAGCCTGAAAATATTCGTCTGTGTCTCTCACTTTATTTCTTATTTTCTCCTTAATGTCTCTCAACAAACGCCTTTGTTATTGTTACCAACAGGCAGACCCTCCCACCTCATCATGACTACAGCATTAATAAATCTGGCGGTTACCTCGGGGGTGCCGGACCAGATGTCCCTCATGTGGTCACAGATGGCTTTGGCTGCAGACATGGCGCTGGACAGCTTCCTGGCCTTGATGACTGCAGCTCCTCTCTGCTGCACAGTCTGCAACGCGAGAACACGGACCGTGGCGAGAAAACGTTATTGGGAAGAGAAGAACTGAGCATGTAAGGTTTATTTTATGTTATTGAGCAGCTTTCTGTTTTATTGTCAAAGATTTTTGAGATTAAATATCTGCAGCTTCGTCTGTGTTTCTAAAACAATGAATTTGTAATTTTCAGTCCTGTGACCAGTGTTCAAAACACACATATACTCACTTAATTTGAGACCGATGTTTGGGTCATGTGTATTTATTGAACAGGCCAAGTTTAATATCATCAGGATTTTTCTTAAGTTCAATTACTTCCCTTGTGAAATTTACCCCCTTGGTAAATTTACAAGATTTAAGATAATGTATCAAGACTGAATGTGAAAATATTTTTACATTCTCTGCGATTTTCTTTTACTTTTGCAGACCTGGAAAGTATACATTTTGCACATCATGCATTTCTAGAAAATGCCAAATGCATCTCAAAGTCCAATAGATGACAGTAAATGTTCTTCAACTCACGGCAATGAAATCTCCTTTGAGCCAGGCGTCGTCCTTGATCGCCTCAAAGCAGGCGAGCTCGCCACCGGACATGTTGACCAGGCAGTGGTGCACGTCTGGGTACTGGGTGGACGAGTGGTTTCCCCAGATGATCACGTTCTTCACGTTGGTGGCAGGAACGCCACAGCGCATCGCCACCTGGCAAATTCAGGTTTAACCATCAGCTCGGGATAAAGAACCAGCAGCTAAAAGTCTGTGAGTTTTAATTTGTAAAGAAATGGGTAGAAGTGGAACACACCTGAGAGCGAGCCCTGTTGTGGTCCAGACGGGTGAGGCAGGAGAAGTTCTCTTTGGGGATGGAGGGAGCAGACTTGGCTGCAATCAGACAGTTGGTGTTGGCAGGGTTTCCTACAACCAGCACCTAAAACAAACACACACACACAATTTAAAAGTCCTAGGTAAAGCAAGGCAAGTTTATTTATATTGCATATTCCAGCAATTCAAAGCGCTTAACATAAAACATCAAAAGACAAAGTGCAATCGAAACGCAATCATAAAAAGGTCATGTAAATAGAATTAAAACTGTCATTTAGGAGACAAGAGAATGGAAAACAAAACAAGCCAAAATACGGGATAAATAGAATAAAACAGTGCAGAGTAAGAAATAATTTAATAAAAAGGCAAACAAAAAGTCTTCAGCTTTGATTTCAAAAAGATGAGGGTTGCAGTTTTCAGGGAGTCTGTTCCAAAAATATGGTGCATAAAAAATGAAGATAGATTTGCTCGATTAATAAGAAGCTTTGGGGTTTTATATCTTTTTTTCTTTACGAGCAAAAAGGAGCCATGAGGATGGTAAATAACGTCGGATATTTAAAGTCACATGCTTTGAAATGCATGGATCTGGTAGAATTTAAGACAAATTCTGTAACTTCCTGGCAACATACAAAAATGTTCTCAGACAGAGAGGGCAGTTATAACTTATTTAATCTAAAAAAACAAAAATAGTGTTCATGCCACTATGAAGACCAATGTGTACATTCATTTATGGGGTGAATTTATGAAATCGTAAAAAAAAAAAAAAAAAAAAAAAATGTATTAAAAATAAGAAAATGTATTTTAAAAAAAAGAAGGGGTACAACCTTATAAATGTTTACTTCTGCCTTCTCCTTTGTGAACATATATTTATTTTGTTTATTCAGAATTAGCCGTATATGTTTATTATTTGTTGCATGTCAAAATAAATCTATTAAATCCAATCTAAAATACATATATATATATATATATATGTTTTATTCTTAACATCATTAAAGCATTAGAAATTAAAAATGAGAATCAACCCAGCACAAGCACAGCAGCACCACATGTTTAACTCTATTGAACTTTATCAAACACACTTAAACTATGTAACACAAAGAACTTTGCCAGAAGCAGAATAGTTTCACTAAACGGCCTTCAAGTTAAAAAGGAGTGGGTGTCTCAGTTGTGTCGGTGCATGTCTGTAAACGTCTGTAAACGTAGTCCTGTGTCAGTACCTTGACGGTCTTCTTGGCGAACTTCTCCAGAGCGGCGCCCTGACTCTTGAAGATGGCCACGTTGGCTTTGAGCAGGTCCTTCCTCTCCATGCCCTCCCTCCTGGGCATTGAGCCCACCAAGATGGCAGCGTCCAGGTCCTTGAAGGCCACATCCTCCTTGTCGGTGGGGATGATGTCTGTGGAAAAGAGAAAGTTAAATCATTACTAGGTGCTTTTATCACACTTTAACAGATTCATAGGTCAATGTTTACTCTTTGACAAAAACTCAGTTCAGTGATTTTGCTAACTTTCCCCTAAACTAACATGACTTTTGTTTTTCTTTTTTGTTAAGCTGAAAGTAAAAAGACAAATATAGAACTGATAACGACTGCCTCCATGCCATTAGATGCCTTTTTTGGGCGTACTCCCTCTTGTTTGTAACGATCCTGTGTGTAATAGCAGTGCTGTGTTACACAGAAACCAGTTCTCAGTTGCATTTTCTGCTGACGTGAACACTAAACCTTGTTCACACACGCAAAGTTCAGCGTCTTGTCCATGTAGTCTATCAGGACAATTCTCATCTCTTTGAAACTAAAAATCTTTTCTAAAACATCCGTTCACCAATGCATGCATGTTTTGAGATATCTATTTTGGGACGTGTCCCGTGTGTGGACGGGGCCCATCTCGGTGCATGGAGAGTTGTCTTTGCACCACAGTTGGTTAATGCAGGGGGCCTCTCACAGCCAACGTCCAAACAAAGCAAAGGACAGCGCCGATTCAAAGGAAAAATTCCAGGTCACAATGGAGATGGCACATAATGGCGCCTCACGACTGCATGTCATGACAGCGGTTACAGCCGTGACATCAAAAGTCCGAATGGAAACCAGCGCCCATATTTATCGAGTGTCTCGGGAGAAAGAAACATGTTCTAACTGTTAAAGCATTTAATAAAATGTTCCGTCTCCAGCATGTATCAGATCTGCATGGCAGGAGGTGAATACTGTTTGTATTCAATCAGTTTAAATAAATGTTGTTATGCATGTGTTATACATGATTTTGTGTCTATATTGCCGGATTGTGGACCACCATTAGTGCCTAAGCATTTTCGAGAAGTCACGTTTTAAAGGCCTTCCAATAAAGTAAACAAATAAATAATTGTACTGGACCAACAGCGGAATGTGTAGAAATTAGTGATTTGAGATTCTTAATTCAATTAAATCACAGCACAGATTTATTCTTCTAAAGAGCCAATCATGCAGAAGTTGTATTCATTCATAAATGTAACGCACATTAAATAAAATCCTACATCACATCTTTCAGGCATGAAGGATAACTCATAATAATATCCTAACTATTATTAAGTATTAAGTAATAATGATATTGTGAGTTATCCTTTGATTGAATCCTTTGATAGTAAATGTGCTAAATTATTATTAACAAAATGACAAAAAACAAGATACTTTTTTGTGTAAATGGACAGGAAACTAGAACCCTAAAATTGCAATATAATATACATTTTATAATAAATTATTACAATATAATAACTCCAAATAGTTTCTACAAAAACAGCAAACTGTAAAGTAAAATCCATCAACATGTTTAAGGGAAACTGTGATATCTGGTGCCAATGTATCAATAACATATAAGACAATAAATACCACCCTTAATTTGTTACCTCTCAGAAGTGGGAGGGCACAGTCCTGCAGCTCCATGACAACGCCATCCAGGACGGGCAACATGGGCGTGATGTCCAAGAGGATCAAGACGACTGGCTGACAGAAGAAGGGAGGGAAGAAAGGTATGATATGAATTTTTTTTTTGGAAAACATGCTGGACTGAATTCAAATGTCACTTTAAAATCACAACCCCGTGTATTAATGACTTGGCTTGGTCTGTGGAACAGGGTGTGAAGGCCAGACGGATCAAGTGGGTTCGCCTTGGTGGGAGATCCATTTCAATGACTTCAAGGACAACCTCGGCTCGTCCAAGGGTGCAATCTGATCGCTTCCCACAGGTGCAACATCTGTTCACAGCCCCCTCTGAGGATACGAGCTGGAAACTAAACAGCTGTGTACTGGGACGGGTTGTCAGTGTCCTGTGTGTCTTTGCATACTGCCCTGACAGTCTCTAATGAGATAAAGGGGAGTGAGTGTGTTACGCCAGCAGAGACAAAGCTCTTCTTTACCTGATCTTTGCCGAAGACATCTCCCTTGGCAATGCTGAACAACAGGGAATAGGCGATCTGCCCTGCAGCCCCGGTCACCAGAACTCTAATAGGCTCAGACTGCAGGAACACAAGACACAGAGATGTTAGGACAGTTTGCATTGATTGTAACTGAGAGGGACAGTTTCCAGCCCACGTGGGAGTCTATTCCTGTCAACAGGATTTACTAAAACAGGAGGGGGTCACTCCAGAAATAGACTCCACATGCAGGACACACTGTTGCATAACAAAAAAAAATAATGTTTATATTTAGATTATCAAGTTCATCATCATCTGCATCAATCACACAACAATTTAACCCCCTAAAACTATCAATAAAGCACATTAACAAAGCCTTTACACGAGGTTTTTACAATGAATTAAACCTCCTAACGTCAAGTAGTTGTTGTCGTCGTGCAACTTTAAAAAACTCTGCACAACTTTGCGACCTTAAATATGCATTATTGTTTAAAAAAATAATAATAATAAGTTTTATTCTCCAGCTTCACTCACCATGTTCACACGACAGCTCTGACTGATCTCTCTCTCTACCCGTAGGTCACTCCTATTTAAATCCCCCTGGGTTTTCACGACACTTGTAGCCGCCTTACGGCAGATGGAACATCCGGGTACTTGTGGCAGCTCTCTGTGCTTGCAGAGCCTAGCCCCTTCTTGCCGTTGCCTAGCGACCCGGTACCAGCTGCCGCCGAGCTGTTCGGTGGTGAAGATAAACAGAAGACCACGTGACTCCGTTTTCGACTTGTAATTAAACGTTTATTTAACGTAAAGCAGGTTTCCTCACTGATGTAATTAAGGTAAGTTGATGATTGTGACGTAATCTAACCTGTCTCCCCTCTTTATCCCCCCCCACGTGTCTCCCCCGCTCTCTGTAGCTCTGTGTGATGACGTTATCGTAAATGTCGTAAAATGTCGTAAAACGCCCTACCCCTTTTCTGCTACATAGCTATATAATTATCTTAATGTTTATCATTTATACACATAAATAATCACCTTAATGTTTATTATATATGGAATAAACTAACTATTAACCTTTATTTAAATCAAATATCAGAATCGTGCTCCTCATATTTCAGCATTGAGCCGTAAAGTGTTCCTCTCTGTGTGATGATGTTATTGTTAATGTCGTAAAATGTCGTAAAAGGTCCTTATATGTAAATATCCTTAATGTTTATTATATATGTTTATCATAAATAATATGTTTATTATATATATCCATAAATAATCACCTTAATGTTTATTATATATCCATAAATAATCACCTTAATGTTTATTATATATATCCATAAATAATCACCTTAATGTTTATTATATATATCCATAAATAATCACCTTAATGTTTATTATATATATCCATAAATAATCACCTTAATGTTTATTATATATATATCCATAAATAATCACCTTAATGTTTATTATATATATCCATAAATAATCACCTTAATGTTTTTATATATATATATCCATAAATAATCACCTTAATGTTTTTATATATCCATAAATAATCACCTTAATGTTTATATCCATATATAATCACCTTAATGTTTATTATATATATCCATAAATAATCACCTTAATGTTTATTATATATATCCATAAATAATCACCTTAATGTTTATTATATATATCCATAAATAATCACCTTAATGTTTATTATATATATACATAAATAATCACCTTAATGTTTATTATATATAGTTTAAACTAACTATTAACCTTTATGTAAACCAACCATGGATCACATATCAGAATCTTACTCCTCACCTTTCAACAAGAGAGCCGTAAAGTGTTCCTCTCTGTATCTCTGTGTGATAATGTTATTGTCAATGCTGTTAATGCAGTAAAAGGTCCTACCCCTTTTCTGCTAAAAATCATAGCTAAATAATTAACTTAATGTTTATCATAAACACACATAAATAATCACCTTAATGTTTATTATATATAGTTTAAACTAACTACTTACCTTTATGTAAATCAAACATGGATCACATATTAGAATCTTGCTCCTCACCTTTCAGCAGAGAGCCGTAAAGTGTTCCTCTCTGTATCTTGTTTTGAGCTGAGAGCTCCCACATGGAGGCCCAGTGTTGGGTGAGCGTGGTCATCAATATTTAATGTCCTCATTACAGGCTCATTACATGACCTGAACAAAAAGCAGAGGAGATTCTGTTACCTGGCTGGCTTCAGACTGTGGTCCTTCAGACTGTGGCGTGAGAATCTTGACCTTTATTCTTCATATTTGATTACAATCTTTCTCTTAAGTTCGTCATCCTGATTGACTATTTTGTGCTTTTTGATTGTTTTTCTTTTCCGTACACAACGTCTATCGGATGTCTGTCCATCCAGGGAGAAGAGATCCCTCCTCTCTTACTAAAGTTTATTTAATTTTTCCCCCTTTAAAGTGTTTTATTGGAATCAAGAGTCCAAGGATAGAGGTATGTCATCAGTGTACAGATTGTAGAGACCCTTCAGGCAAATTGAATTGAGATATTGTGCTATATAAATAAAATATTTTAGGTCATTTGTCGACACAAGATTGACTTAATGACAAAATAATAATTGCTCTTAGAGTTGTAAGACGTGTGGAGTTGAGAGATATGTTGAGCAATATAAAGGTAAATTACAATTTTCAGATCTAATAAGATTTTGGTTTTTGTTTGAGTGAATACCATCAGTAAGTGTTTGTCAGATGGCTGAACAGTGTCTGAAACCTTCTCCCTCCACATCTTTCCGAGGTCAGAATTGTTGGGGTGCCTCATCCCAAATAATCTGTAACTTTCCCAAAACCCACAAGAATGACGTTGAGGAAAGATTGTCCTAAACTTTGTGCCTTTAATCACCAACTGAATGATTCTCATGTCTCACTTCATCCCCTCACCCTCATTATTTCAATTAAAAAAACAGACAACATACCAATGGTTTATTCAACAAAGTCTGACAGTCATATTTAATACATTCTCATATTGTCACATTAAAGTCTTCCCCCAAAAATGCATACATTGCTTGTTAATAAAATCATTACTCAAACTAATGGTAGAACAGTTATAGAAAACAAAGATGCAACATTTTTTTCCCCACTGACACAAAAATATATCCTCTACATCCTGGGATTGTTTGGGATAATTACCAATTGTGCGAATTCTTATTTTAAGTTTAATGGCCAAACAATTTTATTGTTTTTATACAGTCACACGTTTACTAACCCAGTTTAAGGCAATATAGTTAAAGCAGTAAATATTTTCTTCAGTCCGATAAGATAATAACTTGAATTTGGTTTTCATTGACAGTCTTGCGGTGATTCTGGTTGGTAGAGTGCCAGAATAGTCAGGTTCAGATCAATTATTTGCCACTCAGTCTCGCCACATGAACTGTTACATATTCACGTCATAATATTTTCATTTCTGTCCAACTTCCTGCTGTTCAGTCCCTCAAACTTATGGCACAAAATGAACCCGAGCCGCCAAACACCATTCCCTCCAAAGCCCAAAAACTGGCCCTAATGTTGGGGTCTCCACCTGCCAGTGACGGGGGCTGACACGGACCCTTCCCTTCTCAAAAGGCTTGTGTGTTTGTGTGTTTCTGTGTGTGTGTTAAAGCTTGAATCAGAGATGTTTGAAGCAGCTGCCACATCCTGGCAGTGCCCCTCTGGGCTCCAGTTACATGTTATACCCCTCTGTTCCTGTCGTGGGTGTCAGTGTGGGACAGAAGCTGTGATCTACTTCTTTTGATCATCCTTTTTTTTTTTGCTCCTATATCCAGAGTTAGTGAAACTTTTTATTCTCTGCCCAGAGAGGTGTGTGGGGATATAGAACAATGGTTGTTGAGTCGAGTCGAGTGATAATCTAAGTAACATCAGTTAAATATTACCTGAACAGGACACAACGCTGCACATGCATTGGTGCGTTTACTCGCGTTCACACAGGCATCTGATTTAGAGACAATTGTGAAGCAAATTAAGTTGTCAGTAATATTGATTCAACTGACAAAGAACCAGATGAACCTGAGTGAAAAACAAAAAAGAAACTTGTTGGGAGGCAAAGTATCCCGGCATCTTTGTGCTCGAAACAACAACAACATTATATGTATTCATTTCACATTTTCATTATCGAGCTGATGTATATTTGCATTGTATCTTACTTTATTTTATTTTTTTTATTATTACTCAAAATATAAGGTGAATGAAAATGGCAACCATATTATCAGTTTCAGCAACAAAAAGCTGAAAAGTTTTGTTCATGTTATATATATATTCTAGCATATATATTATTATATACAGATATTTCCCTCTGGAGGTGGGGGAGAACAAATGCAGAACTAAAAGGTGACTGATTATTCATAAAGGCAAATTGATGATAATGTTGCTCCATGTCTCCAAACGATATATTGGGGTTATGTTTTGATTGCTTCATGTAGTTCTCTTTGCTATGAAGTTTTGATCTTCAGTGAAAAAGTTATTAAATATCAAACTAAAGGTCGGTCTACAGGAGTAAAAGTTTTCGATGCCACGTTTCAGAAGTGAGAATAGAAACATCTATGAGTGAGGGAAGATTAAAAGAACACTTAGAGGTTATTCAATTGTTAAAGCCAGTGGATTGCATGACATTTTATTCAGTTTTTTACATAAATGTGCAGGACCAATAATGATCACTATAGGGCACTGAACCAAATGGATTTACCTACTGTACTTCTATTTCTGTGGTAAAGTAAAGCTCTTGAAGTTGTCAGTAGATCAATTTGTTATAAGGATAAATTCTTGGCTCTTATTTTGTGTTTCTGATTGTTGTGCACGACTAAGAAAAAGGCCTGATGTCATTTCCGTTTAGTTGCTGAGCTTGCTTCAATGCATGCTTAAGCAAAACGTAAATTATAAAAAGCGTTCAGAGGTCGGTGTCCTTCTGCTCGTTTTGGATTTATAGAAGTTAAAGCATGTTGTTCATGGGAGGTCTTTATTCCTCTGCATACGTTAATGTAGGCCCTTCTCAATCTTTGTCATGTATCATTATTGTTCTCGTTTCATTAATTCATTGTTTAATAATGTTATGTTATTTGTTATCACTTTGTTAAGGCACACATTTGTGTTTATGTTACATTTACTTATTCAAATCTAGTTGAGGGAAATGAGCAATGGATGACTTTGATTGTTAGTGTGATTATTTTGTGAATGTGATGGCAATAGTCATCGCATAGCTGTACTGATGTGCTTTGGTTTGGTTCGTTCCATTTCTTTTAGAGCCTAAACTGAGCGTTAAATCTGGGATTCTGATCCGCTGCTCCGTCAGCATATTGTCTGTCTTTAAAATATTCATCAGCCTCTTCACTCTACATCCAGTCCAGCCATGAACCCGCATATCCACCAAAATCACCCCACAAGTTTTTATATCTTAAAATCGACTTGTGACAGCTCCGGCTTCACATCAGCGCCAGTTTGAAAGAGTCTATTGTTGCCGTAACTGTTGTTTGACGAGTTAAGACTCCAATGTTTATTTTCTTCCCCTGGCGGTCCACACAGTCAGGTTGTCATGAGGGGATTAGGCATTACATCGTTGGAATTAAACAAAAAAAAGAACAGCCGAGGCACACATGATAATATCTGGTGCCAGTTTGCCACGGCGGTCCCTGATCCTCTCTGTGTGTGTGTGCTGTGAAAACAATCGGCATTGTGGGTGCGAAAAAAAACCTGAAGCCTGGCAAAGTTCACACATGCACGGATCCCTAAGCTGCACACGCATGCATACACTTCTGTAGCTCAGCGCACACACACACACACACACACACACACACACACACACACACACACACACACACACACACACACACACACACAGAGACGCTCTGAGCTGTGGAAATCTTGATAAGTTCACGTCGGCGTGAACGGCAGCACGTCTCTCCGTGTCCCCTCTGCTGACCCCTCTTTAACTGCCCTCTGTCCACTCCATCTCCTCCTCCTCCTCCTCCTCTTTTGTTCCCCTCCATCATTCCACCTCCCTCAACCTCCACCCCTCTCTGTCCTCCCTCACTTTATCTCCCCTCATTCTGCCACCTCCACTTGTCCTGCAGAGTGCACCTGAGTGACCCTGTTGCGCCGGCAGCCGGGAGGCAGATAGCCGAGCAAACCCACCTGGCCTCTTATCTGCCATGCTAGTAGACCAAATAGCTCTCGCGGTGAACGGGGGCAGACACGGCGAGATAGGTCGCATTCACACGAACGCACCCACATAAATATATTAGGCAACACGCAAACACAGCGGGATTATTCTGCATCCCTTACCATCACCCGGTTCATCTGTGTCTTAGCAGTGTCGTGTTCCTGTCGTAGATCAGCTGATGAAGCTTTAGATCAGATGGAGCAGATTGTTTTTTTATTGCCCACATTATAATTCAGACAGTAGTTGTGATTGAAAACGAGCCTCCGTGGTGGCCCTGTCCTGTCCTGTCCTGTGGTTTGCTGTTACCTGCAGTAACCGTGATGAGACACTAGGTGTCAGTGTATGTCTGCAGCTAACCAGTGACTTCACAACGCACTTATACTGGTGTTGATGGATTTGTGGTGAAGACACTTGTTGCTGCAGCAGTAGTCTTACCTTTAAGATCTGGGCTTATGACAATCTCACACTTAAAATTTAGTGAAACCGATTGATTTTTGCTTTGTTTAAAAAAAACACCAGAGAGAAAGAGGGTGAAATAAGCGTGTAAACTCACAACTCTACACCGTCAAATCCTCTTAAAACTTAAAGCACCTTTTTCTCAGATATAGTAATAAACCTGTCAAATTTGTGCGGCTTAACAATTATAATAATACAGCATATTTTAAAGACAGAAGTTACAAAGTTCTCTACAGGAAGCAGGAGAAGAGGAGATGGAAGAGAAGGTAAAGACAAAAGCTGCGTTTACATATCTCATACTTTTTTCTTTTAACTTTTAGTACATGCAGCTTCCCCTTACAATATATGTAGTGTTGCATTCAGTTTGCATTCAATTGGGACATGAACTTTGACCCTCATTGCTCTTATATCTGCAGCGCAAAGGATTGTGGGTAAGAATAGCCCAAAAAAACCTGCTGGCCTGCACACTTTAAAATGCGACTGAAATGTATAGAACATCCTGGTATGTTTTGAAAACTGCATTTCACACACTTTGCATTGGGACATAAAAAAAAATCCCTTTTCTATCTGAAACTTTTTTATCCATAGCAGATCTACTTTTGTTGTAAAACCAAATTCTTACCCAGATAGTCAAACAGATTGGGCTAGGTCTTTATTCATTGTTATAAATCTAATCACTCGACACATAGCTCTTGTTTTTGTTTAACACTACGCAGAGCACATCCTCCAAATAACCCGTTGCTGAGCTGAGATATCATGACTTGGTTTGCTTCCAGAAATATCCCACAGATCCATTTGTTGTTATTGTGCGAACGTTTTTCCAATCTGCCTTGATGTACTCTTTACTACCTCTCTGAGTTTCCCTCCCGCTGGTTGTCTCTGTGATTGAAACCTGAGGAGGACTTTGTTTCTAGCCAAGCGTCGGCTTCTCAATCAGAGAGAACACAGACCTCTGCAAACACACCGACTAACATCCCGGCACTGATGCAGAACTATTCAATTAAATCTCCTACTATGCACACAGCGAGCCAGCCTCGGCCTCTCTCTCTCTCTCTCTCTCTCTTCCTGAAGTGTTTGCATAGGGAAATGGTCCGTGAAATGGGGTGTGATTGAATCAAACTCCACATTAAGACAAATACATATCTCACAGCAGTCGATGGGCTGATTGACGAGGCTGCGTCTTCATTTCCTCTGCGCGTCACCGACGAAGAAGATCTCTATCACCAAAATACAGAGGATCATGGCTCGGCTTGTTTCAAAGTGTTCTCGTGTCGTGTGGTGACTTTGAATGATTCCTGGTGTGAATAAGAGCGTTCTCCTGCAGCACCTGTTCTCTTATGGGTGGCCACAAGGGGGCACCAAACTGCCACATGTTGACGTTCTGCTGTGTGTACCTATATGAACGTCTCTGCTGCCGATGGCAACAAACACACTTTTTAAAAACTCACTGAAGGATGACCATAAAAATGCTGCAGCAACGGCGTCCTGGGTGCACAGACGGTTTTATGTGGCATCAAACGGACATCAGAGAGGAAGGAAAGGTGGTTCACGTTTATTTATTTTTTTATCAATGGAACTGTTGTTTTAGCATAACCAGTCTGGCTGACAACCCCCCCAACTGACCCGCCCGCACCACCTTTCATTACCTCAAAAACCCAAATCCATCCAACTGGACCGGTTGATGGCAACTCGCTGCCTGATGCTGGCGGTCACACCCCTCTGCACAGCCATAATGGTGAGGGGGAGATAGGGGGGAGGCCACGTAACCACCAAGCGCTCCCCGTCCTTCCAAGAGGCCGGTTGTCCCTGTTTGTCTGCTGCACTCACTAAAAAGTAAAAGAATGTCCCCCCCCTTCACCACAACATGGCTGCGTGGGGATTAAGGCCCATTCTGAGCGGCCCCGGGTCGTGCGGCAGATGTTAGCCAGGATAGCGCCCGTTGCCGTGCCGACAGTGAGCCCGGGCGGGATTGGATCAGGCCCTGCCCCGGACGACGTTAAGCCTATGTACATGTATGAGATGAGAGAGGGGGAGGTGAGTGGTGGGAAACTCTGTCTCAGTGGTCAGACGCACTTTACTTATGCGTCTGTGATCGTCATCACACGTTCACAGGAAGAACTTCATGACGCGGGCAGGACGTTTGTGAGAGTTTTTCAGGTCCAGACAACGTTCAAAGTCTGCTTTCTAAAATACATTTATCGATTTCTGATTCGGAATACGTAACTGTAAAAACACACACTCCTGTGGTCGGTCGGATCAGCGTCACTCCAAGAGGTGTGAACTTCACAAGAAGCAACACATGTCGCCTTTTAAACCAGGAGAACCATCATCTGTCAAAATCACTTTCCATCTCTCAGATGATGTTTTAATGGGATGTGTTGTTTTAGCTGCTAAGCTCTCAAGGGCTTGTCACACAGAGCCTCTAATGACTGTACAGACGGCATCATGGGACGTTGTCATTTATTATTTACAATTTTTATTGTGTTTTAAAGTAGTGATTTAACTTTTGGCAGCATTGCATCAAAACGATGGTAAGAAATCTGATCACAGAAGCTGTGAAAAAACATTGAGTGATGAAAGACGGAGGAATCGGTTTAATTAAATCAGTTTATTATTAGCCCTTTGTTTAGCTTTTTTTACCCAACTGTACCCATTTAGCTAAAGGCAGTGAACTCTGAATTGTAGGCGTGGGGTCGAGGCCGTTGATGTGAAAGACGAGTCCGCTCCTCTTTACGTCAAGACGGCTCTTACTGCAGGGTGAATGTGTTGAACACGGGGGCCCGATGCTGGGGCCCCTGTGGTACTTGTAACCATCAGGCTCAATGGAAAGAGGATACAGCGTCTGACAAGACATGACTTGACCCAGCGGTGGAGGCAGAGCCGAGCTATTGTCCTGAATAAACAGCAGAATTTCCCCGTGTGTGTGTGTGTGTGTGTGTGTGTGTGTGTGTGTGTGTGTGTGTGTGTGTGTGTGTGTGTGTGTGTGTGTGTGTGTGTGTGTGTGTGTGTGTGTGTGTGTGTGTGTGTGTGTGTGTGTGTGTGTGTGTGTGTGTGTAACATAGTGAAGGGAACTTCTTCAGGGCAAATGGAGAAAAGCACTGACAGAAGCAGTATGTCTTAAGTTGGTGGACAGGACTTCCGCGACAACTGTAGAGGAAGAGTATCGTCAGGACCTGTCAATCACAGTAAGCCCCGCCCTAAAGCATCCCCTGCTTTATGGTCTGTTTGACTCTAAATGGAGCATCATTTACTAAATGAACATCATGCTGTATTGAAGAAGACTTGAAACTAGAGATTGAGACCATAAACTCATGTTTACAATGTTTACTGAGGGAATAAATCAAGAGAGAAGTAGAGTCATTTTCTCATAGACTTCTATACAACCAGAGGAGTCGCCCCCTGATGGACAGGAGAGAGAATGCAGCTTTAAGACACTTCATTCTGCAGAATCGGAGGTTGCCGCCTGCTCTAAACCAACAGTAGCAGTGCTTTGAATATGAAAATCAAGGTCATTGCAATCCCTAAATAGATATCAATTTAAGTTTTAGAACCCCACCCCCTGAACTAAATATCAAACTAGACTGATAAAGTGTGATCGACAAGAAGAGCTGGGAGAGGATTTTATTTCCACTTATAGACCGGAGCGTGAACTGCAGCAGATATGACACCGATGTCCATCTCTGAGGTCACAGCAAAGAGAACAAACTTCTTGGCCATCGACGTCCGGCCACGTCAACCTGTCAGAGAGAGAGAGAGGGAGAGAGAGAGAGAGGCAATGCCTGCAGAGAGGTGTCCAAGGTGTCATGGCCTCGTCTGTGAGGTGACGGACAGCATGTGTGTGAGTGTGTGACGGGTAAATAAGACCGCTGAGACGTCTAGGGGACGCTCGCCGTGACCTTTCCTTTTGCCGGGGTCCATCTCGCTCTGTGCATCTGACAACAACTTTAAAGGAACCCGTCTTCCTGAGCCCTTGACAGGTGTGTGAGTGTGTTTGTGTGTGTGTTCCTTAAAATGTGAGTTTTTGCAGAGCTTTAACTAAGCTGTATGTCTCTGTATATGTGTACGCACCCACAAATTTGGACATTTTTTGTCCTAAAATAAAACACTTTGCAGATATTTTCAAGCTGCATTACTTTCTGATCCACCATGAAGACAAAAAACTAGTTTCTTATAAACTATTTGTACCACTTTATCAAGAACTAATGTGTGCAGATTTACATGGGAACAACTTCCTGTTTCACAATAAAGCGTCCTAGAAGAAGCTGGGATTTAAAGGGAACTTGTTACTTTAGCAGAGCTCTTCAATCTAACCACTGAGAGACTATCTCAATATTTAGTTATTAGTAGTTCAATAATGATCTACTGTTCAAGAGTATTCTCTCCTCTCATGTAAAACTGTGGGGACGTCGACTAAATGGAAGTTTTAATCTTCTTTAAGGAGGCAAAACTATTAAAAATGTAAATAATATACATTTAGAGTCTGATTCATACTGCTATAATCTCCCTTTTAGTTATTATTGAACGAGAGAATAAGAACATCAATAACAAGTGATTCCACACATTTGAAAGGTAGTTTATATATGATGTGTGTTGTCTGTTTTTAATCATATATTTTCTATGTTTCGTGCACACAAATAGACACATCAGGTGTGTTTGTTTGTGTGTTTACTGTTTTATACGTGCGTTTGCGGTCAAAAGGTGAGGGGCAAAACAACGGGGCGCCACAAACGGCTTTAGGAGAAAAAGAAAATCCAACAACATAAACAAAACCACGGTCAGTGTGACTCTGCGATGGGGGCGGGGGGGACACCGGAGAGGCTCACGGTCCACGAGAATCTCTTTGAAGTCGGACAGCAATTGTGCCGCCGGTTTCGGAGGCTTTGTCTCTTTCCTGCCCTCGGGGCCGTTGCTGCAGGACCGATGCACTCTGCTGTTAGAGGAACACTCGCCAGGATTAGGCCTTTAGCTGAACTGGTTTACTGGAATCCTGTCTGAAACTTACTACATTTTTTAGTTTTCAAACTCTGTTTTTCTGACCTGACTCTCCACTAAACGTCTCTTTTCCTGCGTGTCTCTCCGCCCCGTCTGTCTCAGTCATTACCGATGCTGTGTTTGTGTTTCTGCTCCAGGCGGTTGGGTAAATACCTCCCCGACTTCCCACCACTTCCTCCCTCCATTACCTCCTCTAATGACGTTTACACATCTGCTTAGAAGAGCCTCCTCTCATCCCTCCGTCACCCTGCGTCCGTCTCTCTCTCTCCCTCCCTGAAGGGCTGCTGGGTTTGAGAATTACATTCTGGATTATTTGACTTGTCGATTGATTTCTTAACAGTGAGATTCAGAAGTGCTTATTGTTCACACGCCCGCCCTATTAGAGCAATAAAAATCTAAACTGAATTCACAATTTACAAGGAGATCTTGCAAACAAACAAAGATATTCACATGTATGAGAGGGAGGTTCATGAAAAGTCTTTTATTGTGGCCACCTGTGCAAAAGCTATTGTAATAATTTGAGTGTGACTTTTTGACTTTTTAAGAGTGTAAAATAAGTCCTTAGATACAAGAGTTCAAACTATTAGTTGATGAATTGTTTAGCAGATTGATAGGAAAATAATCTGCAAATGTTGTGATAATTGATTCATACTTTTAGTCGAGCAAAAATGCCAAATATTGTGTAATTCAGCTTCTCAAATTCGAAGATTTAATGCTTTTTCTTTGTCCCAAATATTAGTAAACTAAATATTTTGGGGTTTTGCACTGGTGGTTGGCTAAAAAAAGTAACTTGAAGACGTCTTTTTGGGCTCTAATCAGTTATTATTTGCATTTTTTCTACATTTTTTCGGACATTTTATAAACAAAACAATAAATTAATCTATTGAGAAACAACCGCAATAATAATAACCATTAGTTGCAGCCTTACAGACTCCTAGAAAAGTAGATGATAGCAACAGTTAAGGTCCTCACTTTTTTTTTTTTTTTTTGTGTTTACTTGTATTTTTTATTTAGTTGACTTTTGTTTTTGTTGTGTTTTTATGGTGCAGAAAGTCTTTCTTTCTCTTTTTCTCTGGACACCTGAACTTTTCAACTCTTCACCTCCACCTGCCTTAAAGAACCTGAACTTGTGCTTCAAGTGATCGTAACACTCATTTGCATGCACACACACACACACACACACACACTTGCCCAACGGTCATGTCACTCGAGCTTCATTTTCTCGCTGATTGACTTGTCCCTTAAACATCACACACACACACACACACACACACACACACACACACACACACACACACACACACACACACACACACACACACACACACACACAGTGTACCTGTCACCTCTGTTGAATAGTATTACCTTTACCTCATTTTGTTCCTCCCGTCAATCACTTCTATTCTTCTTCTGCCGCCAGCTGAATGGACTCCTGTGGGACTGTGTGTGTGTGTGTGTGTGTGTGTGTGTGTGTGTGTGTGTGTGTGTGTGTGTGTGTGTGTGTGTGTGTGTGTGTGTGTGTGTGTGTGGGTGTGAATGAAACGCCTGCTGCCTGGCGCCACGTTGCCCACCCTCCACTGTCTTCAACCAAACCCTCTGTCTTGTAATGGGACAGATGAGAAGATGTACAGTGTGTGTGTGTGTGTGTGTGTGTGTGTGTGTGTGTGTGTGTGTGTGTGTGTGTGTGTGTGTGTGTGTGTGTGTGTGTGTGTGTGTGTGTGTGTGTGTGTGTGTGTGTGTGTGTGTGTGTGTGTGTGTGTGTGTGTTAGCACACCGCCGCCAGGCCTCACAGCAGGTTGATTGAAGAAAACAGTTTTTAGTTCGTCCCCTCCTTTTTTCCTCTCAGCGGGTCGAGTTTAGTAACGCCTAAGGCCCTCAACACAACACTGAAGTAAAGAGACAGACAGACAGACAGACAGACAGACAGGAAGAGGACCAGACATGTCCTTATAGTGCCCCTTGAGGCTACAATATGCATTGTACCACAGAACGATGCAGCGGGTCAGAAACATGGATTCAGCGTTTATTCCTGTAAAAGTTGCTCAGTGCTGCATAAAGCAAAATATAGTTTGACTTAAAAGCATTTCCTTTAACCCCGCCTCCCAGCTCTCAGCCCTCTTTCTCATTCGCATCAATGGAGGAAGGCAAATAACTCAGCTATTAGTGCATTTTACAACTTTTAGTAGCTCATGATTTAAATGGTTTACCTCTGGGAAGATCATTCACCTCTGCAGAATTTCCTTAATTTAAGGTGGTTACTTCTGCTCATTAATTGCGGAAAAAACTACATGGTGACTGCCGTAATCCAAGATGGCGACGGCGAAATCGCAAAACTCAAAGCTTCAAAACGGCAGTCCTAAAACCGAGGGGTAACCAATAGTTGCGGCCCTAGTGGACCTGTCATTCCAGAACCCTAGGGCCCCAAATAGAAGTAAGACAGAGCATAAAGAAAGGAGTGACACTATCATTGTAGCACTATCAACATGTTTTGACATTATTGCATTTTCTTGCATGCCAGCGATCGCTCAGTCCTGAGAGTTTGCACCAGTCTCTCTTCTCCAGCCGACAGACAAACATCTAATCTGTTGTCTCAGTGCTCTCAGCCCTCCCCTGACACACATTACACTCCTTTTATGAATCTGTTTCTTTGTTTTATCCGTTTTTCTCCCCACTCATTATCTCCCCGATGTTGTCCTCAGAGTTTGGTCCACCGTTTATGCTCTGATATGACACTGGAAGCTGGAGGACGTCTCCCTCAGGGATACGCCGGAGATAAGAGCTTGTGTGAATCTTCACGTCATATGTATGTAAATGTGTGCATGTGTACATTTCCTCAGGTGTCACACCGTTAAAAAGATAGCAGAGTATGCATCGTACTGTATGGGCCTCTCCGTGCATACGTATGCGTTCACATATCGGAAGTTTTGAGAGATTGGACGTAGGACTGAGTGTGTTTACTGAATACATGAGTGTGTGTGTGTGTGTGTTCATGTAGTGTGTGACAGGAACTCCGAGGCACCTCAGATTGGAAAATATGCACTCACATTTACAAACTCACATCTATCTCTCTCTCTCTAGATATACTTCCTGGTTGCATCTTTGTATGTTCTTCATGTTTCTCTCCGAGAGCCAAAACAAGACCAGGCAGTAGCTGAGAGAGAGTCTGTGGGAGATAAAGGTTGAGGGGAGAGAGAAAAAGTCAGAAAATTTAAAAACACTGTGCTTTCGAGAGAGATGAGACAATAAAGAGGAGAGTAGAAACTGCAGGAGAGAAAAAGAAAATCAAACTGTCCTTTGAGAGTGACGAAGACAAAACATTCCCAGAAAGAGAGAGTGAAAGCTTGCAGACGGGGGTCAGAGAGCTTAATGCATTTCTAATAGGAGACCTCTGAGAAACATGGGGGACAAAAAAAAGAGAGGGGTAAAAAAGAAAAGATAAAAGGCAGAAGGACAAGTCGGCAGAGGGATGATAAGTGAAGGAACACGAGGAAAAATACCAGAGAGAAAAGGAAAAGGGATGGAAAACGTACAAACTTATAAAGAGCCGTGTGTGTGTGTGTGTGTGTGTGTGTGTGTGTGTGTGTGTGTGTGTGTGTGTGTGTGTGTGTGTGTGTGTGTGTGTGTGTGTGTGTAGGCTGTGATGGCCTTGTGTCAGTCACCCTATGGCAGCTCTTAACCCTGTAATTTACCACATCACTCTCCACACTGTGATGGGACCACTGCACCAGCTGACAGCACCGCCTCTGGCACGTGTGTGTGTGTGCATATGTGTGTGTGTGTGTGTGTGTGTGTGTGTGTGTGTGTGTGTGTGTGTGTGTGTGAGAAAAAGGGAGAGAGAGAGAGAGAGAGTGCATACCTGTGAGAGAGGATTCTTGAGATGTCAAACAAAATGTCTGTGAACCTGCCTTCATTTCAGATCTCTCTCTTTTGTTGCAGTGGAGGTGATTGCTTGATTCAAACTGATCTGTTGCAACATAAAGTCCTCTGGTTGTATAGAAGTCTATGAGAAAATGACTCTACTTCTCTCTTGATTTATTCCCTCAGTAAACATTGTAAACATGAGTTTATGGTCTCAATCTCTAGTTTCAAGTCTTCTTCAATACAGCATGATGTTCATTTAGTAAATGATGCTCCATTTAGAGTCAAATGAACCATAAAGCAGGGGATGCTTTAGGGCGGGGCTACACACTGATTGACAGGTCGACACCAGAGACGTAAACAGCTTCTCTACGTCACTCCTCCTCATTCCAAATATGCTAACTTCCATTTATTGGTTGCTAAAAAAACAACATGATGACCAAGATGATCCAAGATGGTAATGGCAAAAATCGCTGAACTCGAGGCTTCATAACATCAATCCACAAACCAATGGGTGACGTCTTGTTAGACATAAAAGGGTTAACGGGAGTCCTGTCATACATACCTGTTGGACAGGCTTTAACAATTCAGTTAATCATAAAAATGTCTCCATTGATAAAACACAAAATAGATTTATTAAACATAGGGTTGCAAAGGAATGTTACATTTCCAGTAAACCTCTGGACGTTTTCCAAGCGAAGTTAAGCCTTTAATATGAAAGTCATACCTTTTAATAGTGAACTTATCTTGGGGGGAAATACACAGAAAATCTGAATCCGAAACGGTTTAATGCCAAGAACGTTACACACAAGGAATTTGGCTTGGTGATTGATGCGTGACAATAAATGTAATGCAATAGTAAAAGACATCATTTAAAAATAGGTTTATGTTATATGGTTGAACAAATAAAAGTATTTTTAAACAAACATGTTATTTTGGTGTCCATGCACTGCATTCAGCATTTACTTTCTCATCACAGCAAAGTACAAAATGTATGATTAAATAAAAAAATACGAAATATATATTTCCATTTTATTCCAGTTATTTCCTTACATGCACGGCAGCTGGGATATTTGCAGGATCACACCGAAATAAATCTTGTCAAAGTAATTCTTCCAATCCTTACGTAATATAGGACGACAAAGGGAAGCAAACCTGCGTTGCCCTAAGTATCAACAATCTTTGACAGCATTAAAAACCTTCTGATATCCTGTGATATCTCCAAGGCCGATGTTTCCTCTGACGGGTAGTTTTAGGTTATATTTGAAGTGCACTTCAGCTTCAGGCTCCTTTTTCTATTAAAGAACATCAAAATGTCACAATTCAAACAAAGTGTGTGCGGTTCCAACAAGGTTTTTAAACAAGGAACTAAAGCCTCAGTTCTTCATATCCATAAGCTTTTATTTGCATAGATAGAACAACAAATCTGCTTTTATTTAAATGTCTAAAACCAACTCTATTATTCTCTCTATGTTTCTTCATCTTATCATTATCTCATCATATCTCTCAAGAAAGCCTGTTTGGTTTCACCGTTAAAAACGCTCACAGTGTAACCCAATAAATTCAGTTTTGAGAGGTCAGTATATAACTTTGTTTTAAAGGTGCAATAAAAATATTTTCCTGAAAATGTCCATATTCAATACATCGTCATACATCACGTAGTTCTGGTGATGCTGTTTCACAAAGAGTACGATTTTAGTGGAACTCTTGACATTACGGGAAATAAGAGTGTTTGACATCAGATCTTTTTCATTTTCTTAAGAAAAAATATGTGTATTTGAACAAGAATCATTCTAAAGATTTGAAATAACACATTTAGAGAAATGCTCTCTAGTGTTATTAGTCAGATTATTATACTATGCATGGCACATATACATGTTTGTGTCATGTATCCATCTGCACTCCCACTGTAGCCGGACATGTTTATACACTCAGACATATGTAGCTCTTTGTTAGATTCTGTTATCTTAAATAAACGTCTGGCTGTTGAGAGAGATGAACTGCAAATCCAGACATCTCAGAAAGGCCTCCATTGTTTCTCCCCTTCACTCCGAGAGAACCAGCCTCTAATAAATATTTACTTAAAGTTCTGTCAGTGACTTTCTCTTTCTATCTCACACAGACACTCACTCACACAAAGACACTTTCTGTTGCTCTTCCTCCTCTCTGCGCACACGCACACACACACACACACACACACACACACACACACACACACACACACACACACACACACACAGTCGGTAACCACCCAGAGGGGACAGTGAAAGAGATGCAGAGAGCAGACAAGGTCGTAGTTCCCGTGGACTGTCTTTGAAAGACGAGTCGTATGTTTTCCCTCCCGTCCTTTGATGTTAAAGCAGCCTCTTTACTAGTGTAAAGACAGGCCACAATAACCTAGACAACCCCCCCCACACACACACACACACACACACACACACACACACACACACACACACACACCTCTGAGCGCTGGCCGTACACCCCCACAAAGCTCTGCGGGGGACAGGTAGCCCACAGCAACCCAGCCAGAAATCAGAATGAGTGTGGCAGCTGTCCAGGACCTGTGTGTGTGTGTGTGTGTGTGTGTGTGTGTGTGTGTGTGTGTGTGTGTGTGTGTGTGTGTGTGTGTGTGTGTGTGTGTGTGTGTGTGTGTGTGTGTGTGTGTGTGTGTGTGTGTGTGTGTGTGTGTGTGCATGAAAGTACTGGTCTTGTAGCTTTCAACAAAATGTTTTTGGAAAAACATCATTCCAATTCTTTTATTATTCGAAGTAAACATTTAAAAATCACAGGTGTTCCTATTAACATTAAAATTACTGTTTTAACGTACTGCTAACTACCACATGTGTATTTCATATTCTTCTATCCAGGGTTGCACATTTTAATCAAATGTTAGTTTCGATAACTATTTAAGCTTCCCACAATTAAATTATCATGATTAACTGCAATATTGTTTTTTTTAAATGCTGCTCCCATCATTGAAGACTCGGCAGCACATCAAATAAAGCGCTCAAACTAACAGCCACCAGGGGGCGATCAAGATCACTTTAGGGGAGCTGTACGCGCCAAAACTTTTCCTGAATCTTGCGCCTGCAGTCCACAGAGCAAGACAAATATACTTAAGAGCAGAAAATGCACTAAAATCTGTTATTTTTTTGTCTTATTTTCAAGCAAAGATTTGCACATTATCAGGAATGTTGCACACAAGGAAGTGAAAGCAGTGCACTTAAAATATTTGGTCCCTAAAATCAACGAATAACCACAATTTTAAGCTTTGTTTTGGTTATTTTTCTGATTGAAGCGTTCATTGCACATGATGTGTTCAAGGACCAAATCTGATGATAATGACGGGTTTTATAGCTTCTGACTATGATAAACGATGTAGTTTTGGCGATTTGTTTAAAGAAAACATGCTTTTCAATCACGCTGGTGTTTGTTTTGGGGTTCAGAGGGTTAACATGCTGTTGTGTAGGATGTGACAGAGTAGGAGACACACGTTCCCGTCCAACACATACTCTCCTTTATTTTCCGTATCTATGTCAGCCCCCTTGTTTCTTCTGTTCCGCCTTCAATTCACCACAACAAGGTCTCCAGAACTTTTTCCAGACTGGCAATAACTAAATGAAAGCCGTCTGAAATGAGCTTTTCCTTCAAAAAAGGGCTGACTTCCTCTCAAAAAAAAGAAGCTGGTTAGGAGAGGATAAAAGAATAAAAGAATCCTCTTATGTCAGTAAACTCGTTACGCCGCTGCTGCCATGCCATGCTAACTCCAGAGTTTCCATGGCGACCGGTGTTATCTGTGTGTATTTTTGTTGGGACTTGTAGTTTTGGGGTTTGAGTTGCAAAATTAGATTTTGTTTTTTTTTGCCCCCCTCCACATCATGAGGAGCAAGAGGGGAGGAGATAAGAGAGAGTCCCGTCTGAGCGTTAACGAGAGAGAAAGTCTCTGTCGCTCCATAATATTATCAAAAGCAGTTCACGTCGGTTAAAGATCTTTTCTGTTTTAATTGTACTTCTTTAATGTTTTTCACGGAATTGGACAAACTCAATGACAAACTTTATTTAACGTTCTCTTAATTTCTTTGTTTGTTTATCATATACTTTATCATATTCACATTTTCATATTTTGTTTTCTTAAATTATGTCTTATTATATTATGTTTTTATTTTCAGAATTCAATCACCAAGCCAAATCCTTGTGTGTGCAAACATACTTTTCTGATTGTGATTCTGATTCTGAAACTGTCTTATTTTATGCAGTTTAAACTGATCAAACACATAACTGGTATTATGATAAATTACAGATCTCATGAACACAGTTATCTGATGTTAGGAGCGTTGAATCTGACTCGTACGACAAAAAGTAAAGAAAGTTCAGATAAGAATTCAAAATGTTCTTTTATAAGGTCCACTGACCTGTCAATCAGTGTGTAGCCCCGCCCTAAAGCATCCCCTGCTTTATGGTCTGTTTGACTCTAAATGGAGCATCATTTACTAAATGAACATCATGCTGTATTGAAGAAGACTTGAAACTAGAGATTGAGACCATAAACTCATGTTTACAATGTTTACTGAGGGAATAAATCAAGAGAGAAGTAGAGTCATTTTCTCATAGACTTCTATACAACCAGAGGAGTCGCCCCCTGATGGTCAGTAGAGAGAATGCAGCTTTAAGACACTTCTGCATTGACTTCACTTGGCAGAACCGGAGGTTTCCACCTGCCTTTCAGTAGGAAATTCTTCTTCTTTATCGCTGAAACATCATAAGTGGTTCAATAACAAACAGAACAAAAAACAGCAGCAACATACAATAACAAATATTCGATACTTGAAGTGAAACCCTGCAGAGAGGAGCAGAAGTTAACGTACTGGAGAATAAAGTCTGTATTAAAGACGGACAGAGAGCCGACGGCCCGATGTGAGGAATGCTGCCTGCTTTGTCTTCGCTGTCAGCTCCAAAGTGTTTGTCCATCACTGCTCACCTGTGATGTTTGAATGAAGGTGTAAACGTCGCCAGCCGTGACCTCGTCTCAGAGTCAGTCTGAGTTCATGTGCGTGTCTCTGTCTGTCCTTCTGTTACTTTGTTTTTGTTCTGACTAGACTAAGCCGTCGTTTTGTCTTTAGTTGACAAAGATTTCTCTAGTTGATGAGTAGTTTTTTATGCTTTTTAATGCTGAATTACTTATTTCAAAGGAACTTGTAAGCACATCGCTGGTAAACACAATATTTAGAAGTGGTGTGTTTCTGTGATTCTTTATGGAGAAATTAGGTTTTACAGATCCGTCTATTAAAGCAACTTTTCGATAAATTGAAATTGTAAGAATAAGAATTTCTTTTGGGCAAGTACGGACTTATTTTTTTGGGTCAAAATGTGCATTCAGACATGTAGAGTAACTACTGTTAATCCAAATTACTAGTAATACATGTATAACAGGCACAGGAATTGGTGCTACAAAAGAGTATTATGTTGCACCACTGTACTACAAATTGTGACATGAATTACATATATGGTGTTTGTCAATTTAAAATATAAATTTTCTCATTAATTAAGTCTCATTTTGTCATAAAACTGTTGAAGTATAAAGCAGTGAAAATACGTGATTAGAGAAACGACACACCCAAAAGTCATGTAAGTGACATCTCTCTCTGAAGCTACGATGTCTGTGAGTTTCGTACCAGGATGTATCTCACACCAACAACAAGATCTTGGTCGTTCTTTCGCTTCATGGCTGATAAAAACTCAAAATCAGTTAAGATAATGTTAAATTTGGTTAGCTAGCTAGCTAGCAAGTCAAGCTAATTGCCATGTTGGTGACATACAGTACATCGTGTGAGACTAGAGATGAAGTTCACTGATTGGTTTAAAAAAAATAAAAAATGATCCTACAACAAAATGAGACTTTCTTAACTTACAAAATTATCTTTTAAATTGACAAACATCATCGTACAAATCAAACAGGATCTAAAACATTCTTCTCTCACCGTTGACTTTTCAACATATCATTCTGTATAAGGTCACATGGGGGACACCGTAAAGGGGCGGGACTTCACCTCTCTTCAGTAAAGTCTGGACCTGGTCTGCTAGTATCTGTAGATGTGACCTTGTGTGCCTACATGCATACTCTGTTTGACCCTCAGACCTGTTCATGTCAGTCTATTATGTCGTCTCGTCAAGATAAGCATCTGTGGTTGTGTTTGACTCTTATCCTCCTTTATCTCGTCCCTCCCTGCAGACTCGGGTTTCACTCCTCCGTCCGTCAGATGGCGTTTTGCCTGGCTGAGCTGCACTTGTGGTCCACCAAGAGCTCACTCCAAGTCAAAGGTAGCACTTCTCTCCATGTTCACCTCCCTCTCAGAGGTTCTCTCCCTGTCTGCCTCTTCTTTCTTCTTCCTCTCACCTCCGTCTTGCTCTGGCTCTTTCTGTCATCACTCACTTTGTCTTCACACCTTCACCTCCTCACCGATATCTACTTAAACAATCTGTCTCTCAGTCATCACACATGCTCACTCTCTCTTTTTTCTTTACTCTCTTCAAATTCTCATGCTATCTATGTCTGTTTTTTTTTTTTGCAACATTAAACTGTGTTTTACATTGTTTAGAGTGGAATTGGTTCAAATAACCAAAAGCAACTGGTTTTCAGAGACCAAACAAGTTTTTAAAAATAATTGTATTTATTCTATTTCAACCCTATAATCACATGTTTTTTTCCTGTAACCCATTTAGTTTTAACCAGCTAGCAACCTCCTGTTCTGCAGAGTGAAGTCAAAGCTTCATGTGTTAAAGCTGCATTCTCTCTACTGTCCATCAGGGGGCGACTCCTCTGGTTGTATAGAAGTCTATGAGAAAATGACTCTACTTCTCTCTTGATTTATTCCCTCAGTAAACATTGTAAACATGAGTTTATGGTCGCAATCTCTAGTTTCAAGTCTTCTTCAATACAGCATGATGTTCATTTAGTAAATGATGCTCCATTTAGAGTCAAACAGACCATAAAGCAGGGGATGCTTTAGGGCGGGCTTAATGTAATTGACATGTCGCTGCCGCTACCTGAGACATTTACGGCGTCTCTACGTCACTCCTCCACATTCCAACTATGGTAACTTCTGTTCATTGGCTGCAAAAAAACACAACATGGCAATGGACGTAATACAAGATGGCGACAGCGCCCACCGCCGCCGCCTTTTAGCGAATACCGCCTGCAGCGTTCTCCCTTAAGTCTGGACCAATTTAAATAACTGTTGTTAAGAAAATATGAGCTAATAGGGTTGAAATATATCAAAAGCTCCCCGGTAAAGAGAATATCTCAGTAAACACTGATCAGTTTCTGTATGTTAAGGTAGCTGCACATCACACCGCCTACATCTCCATCATGCATACAATGAGAAATGAATAGTAAACCAATGCTTCCCTGTGGGGCCCAGTGGGCGTGGCTTAAGTTTGACTTTTCCTGCAGTTTTTGTGCGTTTTTCCTTCTCGCCCACCTATCAGTCCATCTCCTCTGTCAGACAGAAATGCTCTGTTTCTCCATTTTCTTGTTTTCTCCTCCCTTCAATTCTGTCTTGTCTTTCACAGTCTGCTGAGCCTCAGACGAAGATAGTGTCTCTCGGAGGCTGCCTGTGTTGTGTGTGTGTGTGTTTATGTGAATACACAAAGGTACGACGGGGTGTACATCCCAGGTGATGGTGACATATCCTTATTTGTTTGTTTTTTTACTCTGCTTTTGTGTGTCTTGTGCTATCTTGGAAAAATATGGAGGGATACATCTGAGCGAAGAGGCCTGGTCGCTGAGGTGTGACGCTCCCTATCACCACCGCACCTTACATCACATACATCAGACTGAAAAACACAATAATATGGATTCATAAACACACGCTATGAAACATGTGTATTCTGTACGTGTTGTACAAGAAGACCTCGACAGAAATGACTGTGTGAAGATAAAGAGTTAGTTTGTCCTTAATCCAAGAGACTAGTTTATGTTTAGGATTTAGTACAGACGGACTAGAGTTTTTGTTACTTGACCTTCAGTGTGTAGAATGATGAATGTGCAGAGTTAGACACTAGAAGGAGGACGTTCATATTTATTTATTTTTTTTTCAACTCGAAAATCATTCTCTGATATTAAACCTCCTGTGTTTCAAATTACACTTTTAATATACTTGATAGTGAAGCAGAAGACAATACAAATACTTCTACAAAAGTATTTGCAAATTAAAAAATTCAGAATCTTTCAATTTGGGAGGAGTAGAGGTCATGTTATTGAACATATCAGACACAAATTATCATTCTTAAAACATGTCTGGATCTTTATGAAAGAATTTTAGTCCGTAAAAGTCCCACAAATATAGTTTGGTTTGATAAATCTCAAACTAAAGCACTACGCAAATGTTGGAGTTGTGCATTTAGTGCTGCAGTCAAGCAGACCGAGAGCAGAATGAGCATCTGTTTGTAGTCGTGTTTCTGGAGTGCTGATGAATGAATTAATTCATTTTTAACTGATCAGTCTTGGCTATATTGAGCTATTGATCCAGCTGTCAACCAGTGCAGCCAACTCTACTCAACTCTGCATGTGTGTGAGCCTCCCACGTCATAAACAACATGAAAAACCCAATGTGACACTGTTTTATTTATATTATTAACCTGATCCTTATGCACTTGTTTCATCCCTAGAGCATTGTGTTTTGATGTTAATTCCTAGTAAGTTTGACATTAACAAGTGACTCTTAAAATTGAGACATTAGATTTACCGTTAACACCAATATTTATACAAGTTTAAGTGCTTTTTAACGGTTCAAGAACATTGTGGTCGTTGTTTAATAGAAAAAAAGATTGGTATTAGCGGATACTCAAGGTTAAAGAACCACTATCTGTGTCAGAAATGGAGGAAGTGACATTAAGCCATTACTTATAGTGGTGTGTGTGTGTGTGTGTGTGTGTGTGTGTGTGTGTGTGTGTGTGTGTGTGTGTGTGTGTGTGTGTGTGTGTGTGTGTGTGTGTGTGTGTGTGTGTGTGTGTGTGTGTGTGTGTGTGTGTGTGTGTGTGTGTGTGTTCCATCAGCTCTCCTGTTGTATTAGTGTGACCCGGCCTCAGCAGCAGCAGCAGCAACAGTAGTGGAGCGATAAAGAAACGATGTGTTGGGCGAATCCGAGTCTGGCCGCTTATGGTTTTTGAGGCCTGCAGGAATAACACTGACAAAAAAAAAAAAAAAGGCTCCGCTCAGCAGTTTGTGTGTGTGTGTGTGTGTGTGTGTGTGTGTGTGTGTGTGTGTGTGTGTGTGTGTGTGTGTGTTGGTCATATGTGATTGTAGCTGCATGCTGAGTCTGTGTATGTGTGTGTGTGTGTGTCTACTTTAAATGTATATGTTGCATGTGTGTAAATCTGTCCCTCAGGTGGGTGGAGGCACACTCCCGTCTTTATTAATACCCCTTTACCCCCCTCCACATCCAGTCTGGCTCGGACCCCCCAGCCCACACTCCCCATCCTCCTCCTCCCCCCTCCTCCCTCACTGGGTCTTATCTAAACTGTGGTGCTGGCAGACGGGACAGGCCACTGGCTGATAGCGATTGTTTATCCCACGGTGCGAAATTGCTGATCTGTCTTCTGCTTTTCCCTGACAGCTAGATGTTCATCTCTCTCTCTCTCTCTCTCTCTCTCTCTCTCGCCCCACAGATACAGATATTGGCACCTATCAGTACTACGATAAAGGAGAGCCAGGTAAATAGTGTTTGTATTGGATGTCTGTTTGTGTTTAAGATAAGTTTGTCTTGTTTTTTCGTGGACGTATGTGATTTCCTTATATATGAAGAAGGGCTTTACGCTGCCGCCCATAAGCTGCAAACACACGGACACACAAACCATCCACGCTGCGTATTGTCAGTGTCTCACCACACATACACTCTTAGAGGCTATTAGTATGTAGGATTTGCACCCTAAAGCCTTATGCACATACACACTCACACACACACACACACACACACACACACACACACACACACACACACACACACACACACACAGGTTATTAGGCCTCCGTGGTTCTATCTCTTACTCTGGCTGTGTTCCTGTTGACCCGGGGTCCTGACACACAGCGATAGGGGGAAACTAAACTGTTGACTTTCTCCTGGATCACATAGCAAGAGGCCCCGTGTAGTCCAGCCTCATATTGCCTCGGGCCTGGAGGCTTCTCTTACCACCAGGAAGTGCTCAGATCGCTCTCTCCCCCCCCGGCGGTCATGGCAGCGACAGGAACGAGCCGTCTCTTCCCTCGAAGCATTTTGAAATTTACACATTTCAGCTCGAGGACGGTGGCTACATATAGTTTGTCTTCTTCTGTGGGAAGCATCTTATTATAATATACCAATTATTGTAGAGTTATTCACAATTACACTAACTTGGGACCTCAAGATAAGGTGACGTAATCTTTGTCCATAATATAAGGCGTCTTTACGTCACTCCTGAGCAATACAAAATATGGTAATTTCCATGGCGTCGGTAGAAATCCAAGATTGCGACCCCCCTCTTCTTCTATACAGTCTATGGCCTCCACCAGCTTCTGAGGGAAATATATAAAGGCTCCACTTTCTTCACCAGCTCGTCTCTAGCTGAGTCTTTCTGCTCCAAAGTGACTTAAAACCTGCTTTGCTGGAAGAGAGATGACAAAAGCGGTGAGAGGGAACCAAAACGGTAAAGCAGTGGGCCGTAAAAAACAAAACAATGAGCTCAAAGAAGCTAAAACACTCTCTGAGTTTGTCACTAGAGCGACACTCTTCACATTTGATCTATTTTTTAATTTAAAATATTGATCAGAGCAGCTTTAAGTTATATCATACATTTCTCTGAGGGTGCATAAACCACCATTTTGCCTTTCTTTCTCTCTTTTTAAAGACATACAGTACATATCTTTATTATTATTTCCTTGCCTTCCTCCATCACTTCTGTCTCTCTCTTTCTCCACATCTTCATGTCTTTTCTTTTGTCTCAGATGCTTCCGCCTCTCTTTCATTGTTTCCACCTCTTTGTCTCATTTAAATATATATATTTTAGTTCGTTCTCGTCTTGTGTACAGTACGTCTCGTCCTCTCTCATCACGGGGATCCCCTCCCTCCTCTCTTTCATCTGAGAAGCCGCCTTCTCTTTCATTCCAATCTTCAGTGGAGAGACGATGCTCTCGCTCCAAATCCTTTCATTTGGAGGATTACTAAAGTGTGGCTTGATATCAGAGTGGAGGGAGGAGAGGGAGGCAGAGCAGGGGAGCAGAATCACCATCCAAAAGTATCACAACATTTCCACATGGCAGTGTGAGGATAGCTCAGGTCATGATACCAATTTGTCTGCAATTAGACTAGATCTAAATGTGTTTGTTGATGCAGAAGTGTCTTAAAGCTGCATTCTCTCTGCTGTCCATCAGGGGGCGACTCCTCTGGTTGTATAGAAGTCTATGAGAAAATGACTCTACTTCTCTCTTGATTTATTCCCTCAGTAAACATTGTAAACATGAGTTTATGGTCTCAATCTCTAGTTTCAAGTCTTCTTCAATACAGCATGATGTGCATTTAGTAAATTATGTCAGATATCCCACATGTCTTAATCTGAAAACGCTACATGGAATAAGGCCTAAAAAAGAACATGATTCACAATATTGACATTTTGGGATAATAGTAAATATTTGTGTGCAGGTATAGTACAAAAAGGAGGTAAGGAGGTAAAAAAAAGTCATGGCATAGTTTGTAGAAGCAAGTCACAAGAAAACTAATTTTGTTTTTAGTAAAATAATTACAAAAGATCTTTGTAGAGAATATAAAAAAGCCATTGAAACGTAATACTAAAGTTCTTCAAATATAGCCATAAAAATGACATGATGCAGTATGTGAAAAAAGCCAGAGTATAGTCAACAAATCTAGTATAGTTTGTCAAATAAGTGGTAAAATATATAGTATATAGTATAGTATATATAAAGCATGTCAAAATCAAGTCTTGTATATCGAAGACGGTCAAAAAAGTCATAAAAAGGCATAATATAATATTTTGAGAACAGTAATAAGGTATCATAAAGGCACAAGAAAGTCTATAGTATGTTGAAAAAAAGTCATAAAAAAAAAAGAGAAAATTGATTAAAAGGCATGATGTAGTCGTTAAAAAAAAGTCAGAGTATAGTATGTTGAAAAAAAGGAATAAAAAAGGAACAGTAAAGTAAATTTGAAAAAAATCATAGTATAACAAGTCAAAAAAAGTCCTAAAAGGTTTAATAACATAGTCTCTGATCAAACAAACAACCCTCTGTCATCACATTCTGATTCAAACGTTGCTGAACTCTGACGCTACATGGAAGTAAAAGTAACAGGAAAAATACACAACAGAGAAATCTGTCATGTGAAATAACACAAGACAACAATCCTGCCATCAATTCTACTTTTCTGAATGTTTTGTCGTGTTTTAGAGAGGTGTTTACACTGTCTCTATTATTTTGTCCACCTCGTTTACATCAACGAGGTTGGGTTAAACAGCAGAAACACCTGTCTGATCAACAGCTTTACCTCTTTTAGAACAGTTGTGTGTATCTCAGGGAGACTTCTCTGATTGGTCGATGGATATCATCATCATCATCATCATTAATAAAAATCCTCTGTGAAGTCCAGTTTTACTCTCTGCCATGTTAGTTCCTCGTCTCCCCACTAGAGGTAGACCCAGGCTCATTGGAGCAGCTCCAAGGGTCCCCTGCAGCCAAACCCCCCCTCCTCCCCCAGAGCAGGTGCCCATGTCTGGGCCTGCCTGCCCCCCCCCCACCCCCTTATCTGATTAATACTACTAATCCTGGAAGGTGTTCCCGGCCGCCAGACGGGCCGCTGTCCTCTTCACAAGCGACCGGAGGCCACGAGAGTTTACGGGTTACACTTTACCAACAAGGTCTGGTGGAGCTAAACGGGGGGGGGGGGATGTGTGAGCTCCAGCTTAGTTTAAAGACACAATCATTCAGCGTGTTGTTTTCACATATATTCCAAACCTAACCCCCCTTTTTTATTGTTGTTATGTTCTGCAGCAAATCCCCTGGAGCATCACTATTACAAGGAGAAACTCAGGTTCTGTGAAGGTACGTTCTCACCAGAGGAACCCAAAGAGTGATCACATCCACCTGTGTGTACATGTGTGTGTGTGTGTACATGTGTGTGTTTGGGCCCTTTAACTTATGGATGACCATCTTCTTAAAACATCACAGTGGACTGTCCTACGTCCTCCTTTCCTTCCCTTCCCTCCCTCTCTGCTTTTCACCCAGTAGTGGAATACAAACACCCTTATCAGGAGACGAACACTCATCCCCCTGCCCCTCCCTCCTCTCTCCCCTGACCCCCCCCACACACTCACCCTGCTCTCCCTCATTTGCATGCATCTGTTTACCTCCTCTTCCCACTGGTTCCTAATAGAGAATCCCACTCCTTAATGGTTTCGTTTGACTTAAGATGAAGACGCCTGTAAAATAAACACATAGGGGACTTACATTCCTGTTTTTTAAATGTATTTTTTTCTCCCACTGAACTTCATGTATGTGCGTGGGCAGAAGCAGATGCACAAATTCAATTAGCTGTTTTCCCTTCATGTGCTTCCCTCGCTGTGTTTAACCACTAGAGATGGAGGTGGGGTAAAGGGAGGGCTGGTAAATTAAAACGAAGGAGGCCCTCGCTGTGGTAACGCGTCCAGATACGTGCCTGCTGACTGTGAGGTTGCATTTGGGAGATAACTCAACTCGAGAGCGCCAAAAGTCCTCCCGATTAAAATATGTGCTTCTCCTCGAGGACCAGTTTGTGTGTGTTTATTTTTCTTGAAGGGACGTTTTTTTGCTTTCAGTAGAATATTTCCACTCGTTCAGTGGAGCTAAATCAATCTGTAAGCAGCAGATTTCAGACTTTTGCTGCTTTGGGGATAAAGTAGTGTGATATATAAAACTTAAAACTTCATCAATGTAGTTTCTGTGTAGTTTTACATGAGGTTTTAGACATAAAAGTAAATCAGTGACAAGTTTTGTTAATTTCCTTAAATACACTTATATTAAATTCATCCTTAAAAGTCTAAATAACCAGGTTCCTCAGTGGCCTGTTGGTTTTCTTTACGGTTTCTGTCTCAGTAACACTTTGTGCATCTATGAGGAACCTTAAAACTGTTACTCTCCACATGTTATCTTGAATTCTCGCAGAAAACTTTGGTTTTCTCTCGTGTCTCCACAGGGAACAGAAAATACAAAAACTGAGAAAAGTCTTGATGAATTGAAGTAAATGCGACATTTAACAACAGCAAAACTCGTATGAAAACATCTGTTTACAAACTCTAACACAACTCGTGCTGTTTAATCAAATGTATCCAGTCGTACGCTCACATCTTCACAAACACACACAGACGAGTAGCCTGAGACTTTTTAAGTGTTTCAAATATTCAGGTTTTAGCAAAGATTCACGTTCTTAGTCATCAAAACTTTTTTCAGTTTTTGGTGCATTGTTGAGGCATGCAAGAAAAACAAAGTTTTCTTCAAGAATTCAGGGTAACTTGAGTGAGTAACTGATATAGAGATGGTCATTTTGAGGGTCATAAGTATTCATTACGTAAATCCTCATTGGGATTTCAGGCGTTTACTGTTTGTGGAATCATCTTTAAACTCAAGTTTGAAGTCATTCATGAAGGATCTGATACTTTTATTGAGTTTCATCGTCATTTTATTGTATCACTCTGTGTGTTTCTTCAGTTTTTGTGTATTTGTCATTCTTTATTCTTATCACTATGAAAAATAACATTAAATAAATTAAAAAGACACTTTTAGTTGTTCCAACGTAGCTTTTCAATTTCACAGTTAAAGACTGATTATGTGTTATTTAACTGACATTAATGCTGCAATAAGCAAATATTGTATCTTCAATTAAGTCTATAAATTGGCAGAAATAAGCTGAAAAACCTCAGTTGCATTGTTCTAGTGCTCACGGTGACGTCTTTAAGTTGCTTGTTTTGTCAAATCAACAGTCCAAAACCAAAAACTAAGTTACATCAATATGAAAACAGAAAAAAACAGAATCATCACATTTGAGAAGCTGGAACCAACAAATATTTTGCCTTTTTTGCTCGATAGAAACTATTAATAATCATAGTAATTATCAAATGTTTCTGTTGATAAACTAATCAATTAATCAGCTAATCCATTCAGCGATAATTGTGACTCAAGAGTTTTGTTCCTGTTGTCAAAATGGAGCTAAAGTTCAAGCGTCACTCTGTATGCATCCGGATTCAGCAATGCATTGTGGGTCGCCTGCATCCTGTACCTGCATCTCTTTATTCCACCTCAGCGTCTTGTCACCACCTTTTATTCCTCATGTCACCCCCTTTTTCATACGTAGATCTCAACTCAGATATTAAGTTCAACCTTTTTACCCTCTCTGGTTTTGGTTGCCACATTCTTCTGAATTCCCATGAGGGTCTTTAAAAAAAAAAAAATATATATATATATATATATATTTCTCCTCATTCTGTTTGTAAAAGTCCACGTCACATGATCTTTAGACTCTTCTTGTGTTTTCCCTCCGTAGCTCGAGGCTATTCGTGGACCCCCAGGAACCGCCGACCGGAGAAGCTACGTGATTCGCTGAAGGAGTTGGAGGTGCCCGCCTCCCCCGTCTCCCCCCGCCTCCCTTCCTCCCCCCACGTCTTCTTCCTCCCTCTGGGGATTTTCAGAGTTTTCCCTTTCCGAAACGCCCGATTGATTAACAAATAGGGGCATTCTCTCTCTTTTCTCCCTCTCCCGTCACTCTCCCTGTCGTTCCCCGTTTGTTCTCCCCTCTCTCCCTCTCCTCTCTCATCACCTCTCTTTCGGCCGAGCTCTGTCATCGAGGGGGATATTTGAGGGGATCAGGGGCTGCAGGCTGCCTTCTCTTCCTCCCTCCCTCCCCTTCCTCTCCCCTCATTCATCCGACTCTTCCTCCCCCCCCGCCCTCCCTCGTCCCCCTCTGTACTTGTGGCAGTACAGACCTAGCTTTGTTTGCAGGAACCTGTCTGTGGCTGTTACACACACACGCACACACTCTCCCCTCCCGATCCACCTCCCTCCTCTCACCCGTAACCATTGTCTGAAACTAGAAACACCCCAGCTCACCTCCACACCTCCTCCTCCTCCCACCTCCTCCCATCCAATCACCCCAGCTGGGTTTGGAATGTGGCAGGAATGACTGACCTTACACACACACACACACACACACACACACACACACACACACACACACACACACACACACACACACACACACACACACACACACACACACACACACACACACACAAACACACACACACAAGCAGTCCTTACCTGCAACCCCTCTGTGAGCAGGAGCTGCTGCAGTGCTCATGTGGTGACAAGTGTCTGTTGTTGTGTTCAACCAAGATAATTAATGCAACTCTGAAATGACACAAATAGAACTTAAAGTTACTGCAAGGAACTTTTATTTTGTGTTGATGTTGGCGCCCCCTGTGGACGAAAGTGGTAGTGTTTCAGAGCACCAGAGTCCCTTTAGAAAACTTCTAATTTTACTGCAGCAGGGTCTGACAGTCTGCTCCACTCAGTCCTGGTTCTGGTTCCTACCCGGGCCTCCCTTCCCTCCAGTGGGTCCAGCAATACGTCCTGGGTCTCCAGCAGTGTGGAGAGGAGAAGCTCTGCTCCTGGAGGAGGAGGAGGAGGAGGAGGAGGAGGAGGAGGAGGAGGAGGAGGAGGAGGAGGAGACGCTGCTGCCGGGAGCTGAGCTCTCCTCCTTCCTCCGGAGCTCCGACTGCAGGTCAAAGGCTGCATTGAAGCAGGATCTGGGTCTATCCACGGTGGACTGGTCTCTGTTGGATCTGGGTCTGTCCACGGTGGACTGGTCTCTGTTAGATCTGGGTCTGTCCACGGTGGACTGGTCTCTGTTAGATCTGGGTCTGTCCACGGTGGACTGGTCTCTGCTGGAGTCTGATCTGAAGGAGTTTCTGGTGAACCTTCATGATCTCATCTGATTTCTCCAGAATCCGACCCGGTGGCTCCGATGACGAGCTTTAAGAATAACTTTATAGAAACAGACGATCTTCTCTCTGATGGTCTCGTTTACTGATGGAGGTCTATAGAGGATCAGGACTACACTGAGACTGGTTCATAACCAGATAAAGGTTCCTCACAGTAACTGGTCTGTGTTCTTGTGGTTTCTAGTTGTATTAAGTGCTTTGACTCCAGTTCACCTCTGTTTGTTCTGGTCTTTTTCACTCTGTTTATCCGTCACGCTCATTCAGGAACTGTTGCAGACCAACACATGCGTTCACAGCAGATGGAGGAGCAAGCGTTGCTGCCAGGTACACACACACACACACACACACACACACACACACACACACACACACACACACACACACACACACACACACACACACACACACACACACACACACACACACACACACACACACACACACACACACACACACACACACAGAAGCTGGAGGAACCTCCGCCCAGACCAGGCCTCAGATAAAGAGCTCCACTGGGCTGAAATACCAGTTTGCAGTCATTTCAATCTAAACAATGTTGTCATAATTATGATGCAACACTTTTTGATCCTCTAAGGCTAATTCTCTTTATTTCTGGTGTTTTTTTGGACGTGTATAATGTTTAAAATGTAATAATATGTCTCATGTTTTTGATATTATTATAATATTTGTATTATTTATATTGCCTAATAACACACATTTACCCAAAGGGGCTTTAAAATACATTTAATCATTTATTTCCCTTAAGATTTTTCCTTTCCCTTTTCATTACTTATTTTTGGATATTGTTCTTAAAATATATTAAATATATATAATCCATTTTATTTGTGTGAATGCAAATTATTGTGGTTTTGTATTTTTTTTCATTTAAATGGAAATGAGCGTTGATGCAATTATGTACCGAACACATAATAACATTTTCAATAAAACGGGGCTTTATGATCTGTAGAGCAAATGACGCCTTTTTTTCTTAGTGGTCAGATAAGTAAGATTCCCCTTAAAAAAAAGCCTTTTATTTGGTAAAAATAATGGAAGAAACCTTCAGGAGGAGAAACAGATCCCTCTTTCAGAACGGACAGACATGCAATGGATGTTTTGAACAGAGACCAAAATGGCAAAATTACAATGTGGAAAATCAGCATAAGGATTAAGAGATGCTAATAACATCATTTCACTCACCCACAGAAACCATGTTATTGTTCTGAATGCAGATTGAAAGACTGGGTATCTTTAACTTTGACATAATGTCTTTAATTTTGCTCAGGTCATTGTAATGTGTGTGTGTGTGTGTGTGTGTGTGTGTGTGTGTGTGTGTGTGTGTGTGTGTGTGTGTGTGTGTGTGTGTGTGTGTGTGTGTGTGTGTGTGTGTGTGTGTGTGTGTGTTGTGTGGTGGTTCGTTGCAGGTGTTGCTGAGCAGCGGAGTCCTGGTGACCCTGATCCTAAATGGACCTCAGCTCGATCAGGTGTTTGTAGACCGAACATTAGTGGGCCGCCTGCCAGCCAACACCGTGGCTGATGGTTAGTTACACAAACGCACACACACACACACACACACACACACACACACACACACACACACACACACACACACACACACACAAAACAAACAGAGACATTTGCATTCAAATGTTCAATATTTTTTACAAAACCATCAACTTCACACTTTCTCTCACGCTGTTAGCACCAATTGTGAGCCTACACCTGCTCGCACACACACACACACACACACACACACACACACACACACGCTCCCCACTCTCCTCGCCACTTTATCACGCCAGCACTCTCTCACACACATAACAGGTGCCACAGGTGAGCGAGGCGACTCTGCCAGCTAATTGCGGGCAAATCCTTTTGTGCTGCATGTGTCCAGGGGCCTTCCCTTAAGAGCATCCATCAGTGTTTTTCCCTCCATCGCGCGTTCCTCCAGGGAGCAACGCCCCCCACCTCACACACACACACACACACACACACACACACACACACACACACACACACACACACACACACACACACACACACACACACACACACACACACTCCTCGCTCTGCAGACCTGCCAGGAGAGAATAAGGGACCGTGGACACCGGCCCAAATCTGCTAATTATTTCTTTCTTTCTGTATCAATTATTTGTTCATAACACCGCCCTCCCTGCTTCCGTCTGGGGTCTCTAGACACCTGATAAAGCCCCTGTAGTGCACACACACACACACACACACACTCTCAGACACACACACACACACACTCTCTCAGAGACACAAACACCTACAGGCGTGCACACACCCGTTCACACACACATACATTTATAATTACAGACTTTTTTTTTCTTTGACATAGACCAACAAGCACTTACTGTATGTCCACTCACATTAACACCGAGACTTGAACACACACGCACACAATGGCACACACACAGGTACACACACACACACACACACACACACACTCACCTCCCGCTGCGCTCCATTCAAAGCCTCAGAGGCAGTAATTATTAGAGTAATGGTTGTGAGAGGGTGGGTTCCGGGGATTGTGAGCGTGTGTGTGTGTGTGTGTGTGTGTGTGTGTGTGTGTGTGTGTGTGTGTGTTGTGTGTGTGTGTGTATGTGGTGTGTTTGGAGGTGGTGGGTGGGTGGGTGGGTGGGGTTGTTCTCACATCTGTCACTTGTTAAATTAGCTTTAGACAATTAGAGTAGAGAGCCAGACCAGATCACACCGACAAACACATTCACTACGTACAATTATGGAAACAGTTTTACAATTACAGTCAAGTTTTGACTGGTGTGTGTGTGTGTGTGTGTGTGTGTGTGTGTGTGTGTGTGTGTGTGTGTGTGTGTGTGTGTGTGTGTGTGTGTGTGTGTGTGTGTGTGTGTGTGTGTGTGTGTGTGTGACATATGCTTGGTAGAAGTGTCTACTTGTTGTCTGTTCATTAAATCACTACGATGTCGGATCCAAAGTCTCATATAAAGGCGTCTACTAAGGATAATTATTTTCATAATCCATTAATTAGAGTTGTTACGATACCGAGTACCAAACCGATATCTGTGCGTTACTAAAACAAAATATGAACTTAAACTTTAGTAATTGTCACCTACATGTAATTTGTCCTCCGCATTTAGCTCCATCCTAAGCATTGAGAGGCAGCGAGCTGCTGTTAAACACCTTGAGATCAACTTGTGTCTCATTCAAGGACACTTCAAGGTGCGGACAGTACGAGGCGGGGATCGAACCGCCAACCTTGCGGCTAAAGAACAACCCGCTCTTCCAACTGACAGCTTATACTACTAACCCTGTATGGATGTGATATGATTGCTGCTATCCTTTAAATGCCTGACTCAAGTTAAACCTCTTTGCAAAACATGAACAAATACGTTATTTTCACTGACAAACTGCTGACGTTTTGCTAGCTCTAGCTAACGTTATTCTCTCGGCTACCAGCTGCCCGACCGCTACTGAGCATGTGCAGCTTTTTAGCAAATATGAGAAAGATGAGCTCCTGCCATCATCAGCTCCAGAAAAAGACAATCGCTGCATACAAACGATGATTGAAGTAAGGAGTGAGCCAACTCCTTTCTCCCCATTTTTGTTCAGAGTTGCACATGCTCAGTACAGATCTTTTAAAAGATGTATGCATCATGTAAGTGACACGTGTTGTTGCTGCTCCTGTGTATGATCTGATAACGAGATATCAGATAAGCAAAATGAAACGTCCCAAAGTAGTTCAAAACGCACATGCCAATGTCATAGATCCCGAAATGACGTCCTTAAATTCCTTGTTTTGACTGACAAACAGTCCAAAACCACCAAATATATATTTTTTATTATCATTTCTCTTTTCATTATCATGTTTTAGATACTAAAACCAACAAATATTTTACGTTATTGCTCAAAAAGTGACTAAAATGAGTACTCTGCTATCAAAATAGTTGCTTTTTTTTATTTCCTCATCGTTTGAGCTCAAGTCAAATCTTGAATTCAAATGTTAGTCACAGACGGAGAATTTGTTTTACAATTTGTCTAAACAGGATTTGTCAACTTTGTAAAAGGTTCCAGCCTCTGAATGCTAAAGAAAATCCCTCTTCCTGATTTGCATGGATTCATCTGAATGTGAGGCCTGCTGCGTATTTGTCCCTTTTGAGACAACAAGCCACAGCAGCCAGATCTGTCTCTTTTTTTGTGTGACAAAGCTAGCTCCCTCTCTTAAACTTTCTACGCCGGTTACCTTCCAGAGCTCCGATTGCATCATTCGGAGCGGTAGATTACACGTGTTTTGCACCATCAAAGTATTACCGGCTTCGTCTGGCCAAGCTGCACATATGCTCCGCGATTAAGCATCCTTAAGTGATTTTTCATAGCCGGTTTCATTTACCCGTGTTTAAATGTGCTTTGGTTAAGCCCATTGGCCTCTTATGTCAACATGCTGTTGAGGAGATGGCATTAAATGGATTTAGGCGACCGTGTATGTGTGTGTGTGTAGAAACAGACTGTGTGTGTGTTGTAACATGTGGTGGGTTTGTTTTATGCTTGTGGGTGTGAATGTGTGTGTAACTGAAAATGCATAAAGAATGGTTGCAGGCTTGCATGCATGAATGTCGCTATCTGTGCATGTGTGTGTGTGTGTGTGTGTGTGTGTGTGTGTGTGTGTGTGTGTGTGTGTGTGTGTGTGTGTGTGTGTGTGTGTGTGTGTGTGTCTAGAGGGTAGGTATGTGTGTGTGTGTGTGTGTGTGTGTGTGTGTATCAGGGTGGGTCATGAAGGTCTGGCCCTTAATGCCGAATCAGCCACCTGGTCCCAGATTGGGCCACAGCCTGTTTTTTTTTGGTATCCCCTCCTTCATTTGGGAATGAATGGGATTAAACCTAATCCCGTTTATAGACACCCATAGAGATCAATACTAAACTGCATTTAACTTGATTTGTCTGTAATCTATTACAAAGACGCTTACTATTGCATTAAAACGTTGCTTTAAAGCCGAGGCTCCGTTAATGGCTGTAAATGTTTAAGCTTTGAACCAGTTTTCATTAATAATAATAATATTAATCCAACTTCCACATGACGACAGACCGACTGTATTGACCTGATTTAAAATGTTCGTTTTTCTGCATTTTTCCAGCGACGTTTCACTTCCCCTCGTGACTATTTGCATATTAATTTGATATTTACACACAACAGGATGATTTGAAGTGTAATCATACCGACACGTTTATAAATACACATGCACACGCCACGGTTAATTGGCGGTTAGATTTCTAAATCTCAGGGTGCAGCCTTACTCGTTCAACTCAAAGCAGGATATCTGAGAGACATGTGTAACAACACCCCCCCTCCTCCTTTCCATTTAATTGGTTTCATAAACAGATTAATTTGAAGGAGAGGGAGGCTTAATTGCTAATCGGCGTTTCCATGCAGCTCCTGAAGAGTTGAACAGGATCAAGTGTGTTCTTCTACCACAAAAAGGCCTTCAGAGCCTCCAGTGCTCTACAAAGAATCCAGGAGGCAGCGGGAAAGGAGAAGAGAGGATGCAGATGAAAATTAGGTGACAGGGAGAAAGAGTAGGAAAGAAGAAGTAGGAGGAGAGGGACAGAGACTTAAACTTCTGTCCTCCCACTCCAAACTAATGGAAACTGAATAATACGGTACAACAGGGATGATGATAAATGGTGTGAAAACATAGAGAAGAACGTTTAGAAAACATGATCAGAATCAAAATGTAATCGTCACGTGCACAAACATCTGAAAAACTATCTTGTTGAGGTTTTGTTTTTCATCAGAAGAGCAACATAAAGATTCACAAACTGTGTGAATGTTAATAAATGAAACAAAAAACATCTTTGTATTTATGCAACACTAGCTGACTTACTGGAAGAATCTTCTTTATTTCACAAATGTGCTTCAGTCAATCAGTTTACAGAATGTGTAGAAAACTCAGCCTTTATATTCTCTTAAATAATCTTTATCGGTTATCCAGGGAGAGATGGACACACAGATGACCGTCCTGCAACACAGAAACTTCCAAAAAAAGTCTCAAAAGTGAAGACAGAATTTTAAAACAGATGGGACCATTCAACACTATATATACTGTTAGAAACTACAAAACCTTCATAAACCCTTTAAAAACAATCCGAGGGAGCTCGTTATTTGCATGATGATGTTTAAATCGATCTAAAATAAAAAAAATCATAACAGCAACAGCAATAATTAGTTTGCATTGGAAAACGTCACCACGTTGTCCACTTGTGATGATGTCATTATGTTATGTAATATTGCAAAAACACCAATGTAGGCACTGGGAAATACTTATATTGCACATGAAAGTATCAATAACTTTACACTAAAAATTAGCATTTTCTCAAAAAAAAAACAAAATTTGCTTAGTTTAGATGAATAATGCAAGTTAAGAAACATTTTGTTCATGTTTCTTCATTTAGAAATCTTTTGGATCAACATGTTTTTTGTGTTTTATTTACTGAAATGTGATAAAACGTGTCTGATTTGACACAATTTAATAATAATAATCAATCCTTTATTAGTCCCACAATGGGGAAATTACAATTCTCTGCATTTAACCCATCCCGGAGGAGCAGTGGGCTGCTAAGAACGGGGAGCAGCTTGGGGTTAGGTGTCTTGCTCAAGGACACCTCGGCATGTTGACTGTAGAGGGGGTTCGAGCCACCGACCTTGTGGTTGCGGGACAAGCGCTCCACCACGTGTGCCACAGCCGCCCCAATTTCAATACTTGTATGAATTATTATGGTTTATTGACTTACATAACCTTCTAGTTTAGGTGGTACAGTTTTTAGGGAAGTTAAGCATTTGAAGATACTCCAAAAATAACAGTACAAAGGGTTGAATAACTGTAAATATAATTGTAAAAACTCAAATGGTAAATTCATTCCTCTTAAAGGCAAGATTCTGAGATTGTAGTCTCTATAAAATTTAGTTTCAACCCCTCTTCCGGGCCCCAAATTAACCTAATCAATACCAATAAATGCCATCTGTGAATGTTTGTTCTCCTGTTATTGAAATTGTTTACTGTGTCCTAATTCAAGGCTTCATGTATTTCATAAAAACACAGATGGAAAACAAACTTAGATGTTTAATGAGACAGTGAACTCTTCAACAAGCAGTTGTTTTTGTTCGTTTTGAGTCATGACCTTCAGTGACCTTTGTGGTGATGTCATCCCCAGCGGTGCTCAGCGATAGGCTGATCCTGCTGTCCTTCCTGGAGCAGAGCCAAGTGGCTGCGGTCCACCTGAACCAGAAGAACCAGGACTCCCCAGAGACCGGCAGGAGAACAGAGAAACTCTCCCCCTCTGACATCAAGGTAGAGTAGAACGTATTGATGAAAGTAGAGACAAAGAAGAAACGTGTTAACATATCGATGTCCAACTCTCCCCTTCATTCTACCTGATGACGGAGGTTTATGTCGTATTTATTTCACCTTTTATCTGGTACTAAAATACAAGTAGTACAATTCAGTCACGTGTTCTTTCAGTAGGTTGCATACAGTAATATTTATCATAAAAACACCTATTTAAAACATGGTATACAAGGTTGAATACTGCTTTAAATATAAGATATTTATTAAACACAAAATGTACTTTGTAGTTTCAAATCCAGTCAGTTTGCTCTGATGCATTATTAACTTTTCTCAGTTAAAGGTTACTATCATACATGTAAAGATAAAGTGGACTAATGTCTACTTGATTAGAGGATGAAGTGACTCTACTTCTCTCTTGATTTATTCCCTCAGTAAACATTGTAAACATGAGTTTATGGTCTCAATCTCTAGTTTCAAGTCTTCTTCAATACAGCATGATGTTCATTTAGTAAATGATGCTCCATTTAGAGTCAAACAGACCATAAAGCAGGGGATGCTTTAGGGCGGGGCTACTGATTGATTGACACCAGAGACGTATACGTTATCTCTACGTCACTCCTCAACAGTCATAATATGGTCACTTCCCAGAAAATTCAAGATGGCGACGGCCCAAATGCATAACTCAAGGCTTCAAAACATCAGTCCACAAACCAATGGGTGATGTCACGACGACTACATCCACTTCCTATTTACATTCTATGGTCTGAAAGTCGACTCAGAATATTGACTGTCAAATAAACTCCGTCCATCCAAATGAGGAGTGAACACACATCACTTATCTAACATTTATCTTGGGAACAACTGCCTGAATTTAGCGAGGATGTTACTCAGCAGTTTGGTGTTTAAACCAGTTAGCTGCCCACTATCAGACTCTATCAAAGCTACTCTTTCACATAAGATTCATGACATCCATCAATTTGTATCGTCAGTGTTCCTGAGCAGGTTCAGTGTGGTCACCATGGGAACAGGGCCCTCAAACGTCCACGTCTTTCCCTCGTCTGTCTATTAATCCCTCTTAAAGGCGTAAAGAGGCCGTCTGATCTGGAGGTGTTTCTCTGGCTGTTAGTAGCAGGTCAGATTTAAATGCCGTCCCTCCTCAGAAACAAAACTACACTGTGTCCTCCTCCTCCTCCGCTAGCCGGCTAACCGCTAACCCTGGCATTATCACATTACTGCCAGGCCCTTTTGTTGAGGTGTGTGTGTGTGTGTGTGTGTGTGTGTGTGTGTGTGTGTGTGTGTGTGTGTGTGTGTGTGTGTGTGTGTGTGTGCGTGTGCGTGTTTGTGTGTATAAAAGCAATCGTTGCTGCCGTGCGTCTGTCTCCAGAAGCAGAGTCCTGATAAGACAACCCCCCCCCCACACACACACACACACACACACACACACACACACACACACACCCCCACACCTCTGTCAATGCATGTGCATGCAACCTGCGACATACACACGTGTGCACAACTAACCCATCCCCCCACAACAAACACGCACACACACACACACACACACACACACACACACACACACACACACACACACACACACACACACATGCACATTGCCCTGGTCCAGTGGGCTAAGCTGGAGAAGGGAGAGTGGGGGACGTTGAGAGGGGAGGAGGAGGGAGGCTAAACTAATCCGGCCCACAGAAAGTGGTTTTTGATTATTGCTGACCAGCAAACGCCAGCAGAAAAAAATAAACTATAAGAGATGGGTAGGGATGGTGGGATGGTGGGTGGGGGGGTCGGGTGGGGGGTAGATAGTGTGTTATTAACCCGGTGATTTTCTGATTTTTTTCTTCTTCTTCTTTTCCATTTCTAATCTGTCAGTGATCTCCCGTTCAGCTGTTTGGGGCGACTCTTTGTTCCTTTTATCATCAGATGTACTTCCATCATTTTAATTCATCTCTGTATTTGGTGTCCAAAGCAGATCCCCCCCCCCCCCTACCCCGACCCCAGAAACCCCCTCAAGGGGGGCACAGGAGGGGCAGACATGGACCACTGAACCTCCAGCTTGTCGATTTACTAATTTCTGCATGTTTCTGTGCTTTTAAACCAACGTTTTTTAAAACAAATTTCTGTATTTCTGCGTTTAAAACCTGCCTGAGTCACTCTCAGCACTGCGAAAGAGGTCACACACATGTGTATGGTTGTGTGTGCGTGTGTGTGTATGTGTGTGTGTTAGCCATCGTCTCTGGTAGCTGTTTCATTGTGTTAGTGAGTGTGACTGGAGATAAAGAGTGTATGAAAGGCCTGTGTGTGTGTGTGTGTGTGTGTGTGTGTGTGTGTGTGTGTGTGTGTGTGTGTGTGTGTGTGTGTGTGTGTGTGTGTGTGTGTGTGTGTGTGTGTGTGTGTGTGTGTGTGTGTGTGTGTGTGTGTGTGTGTGTGTGTGTGAAGGGGGAATGAGCCGTGGTGTGTATGAAAGCCAGGGTCACAGTGTAAGACCTGCAATTTCACCTGCGTTAAAAGTGCTTCTGGATGGAGCACTGTTTGTTTAATCGTGTGTGTGTGTGTGTGTGTGTGTGTGTGTGTGTGTGTCTGCAAAAAGCGTGTGTTCACTTTTTTTGTATACCAGTGCCTCTACATGTATGTACATGTGTATTTGTGTGCATACATGCATCATGCATGTATGTGTGTTTGTGTGTGTGTGTGTGTGTGTGTGTGTGTGTGTGTGTGTGTGTGTGTGTGTGTGTGTGTGTGTGTGTGTGTGTGTGTGTGTGTGTGTGTGTGTGTGTGTGTGTGTGTGTGTGTGCGCCCCCTCAAGCGCCACGAGAGCTCATTACTGTGCGTCTCTTTGTTGTGGCCCGTAGAGCGTGGCAGACCTTCCCAAAAAATATGCACATCACTAAAACAACAAGCCCCGACAGAACAAAACACACGCACATTAATAATGAAAGATTAAAAAACAACCGTAGACATCAACAACAAAAAAATAAACAAGACGGGGGAAGGACATGAGTGATATTTGGGGAAAGTTTCAGAGCCCTCAGGTGTCCAAATCCAAATGAATCACTGAGATACTCTACGAAGATATGCGAGTCGACTGCCACTCCATTCTCAATGCATACACTCTGCTCGTGTGTGTGTGTGTGTGTGTGTCTGTGTGTCCAGGTGGTGTGTGTGGAGCCGAGTGGGCGTGGCCGTAGGCTCCGCAGACGCGTGGGCTTCAACCGTCTGCAGGATTTGGCGTTCTGCTGGTGGGACCTGGACGAGCCCGGAGACGAGCCGTGGACCTGGACTCCCACAAACACACACAGGAACAACCTGGTGCTGCTCAGCTGCTCACCTGCTGAAGGCCTCAAGGTGCAACACACACACACACACACACACACACACACACACACACACACACACACACACACACACACACACACACACACACACACACACAGTTTCCAAAACTTGGAGTCTTGTTTGGTGGGGATATCAGATTGAGGGGCCTTTGCAACAAGCTGTGAGGTTCTTGGTGACGGCACCGGCTCTGGTTTTGATCCTCTAACCTTAAGACTCGGAGCGAAAAGTTTCCCGTTATTGATTGCTCCTTTTCCCCTTTGTCTGGGAGCAAGTTGATGCCTGAAATGAAGGAATTAAAGTAGATAAAGTTAAAATAGGATTTAATCCAACGAAATAACTAAACTCCGAATAAATTGAAGCTGTTGAACTTCCGTTATCGGGATAATTCTGAATATTGATGCATTAGGTTGCTCTCATTGTACAGAAGTGAAAAATAGAGCCTGACTTAAATAAACAGTTAGTTGCTGTATATAAACTCCTCACCGTTAATGTACGTCCACAAAAAGTGATTGTTTTTGCCACTGAAAAGATTGTTAATAAAAGCATCTTATTATAGAAACAAACCTACAGAAAAATAAAACCGTTTTTTTTTGTTTTTGTTTCATGTGATTTGTTGCTGGAAGACAAACGGAAACGAAAGTGAGAGTTGTTTTGTAGAGTTTTTTTTATCTTCATAGAGTTTTGTTTCAGAACGAGACATCTCAGAACGAACAAACAGACTGGAATCAAGTGAAAGTTAAAGAAAAATGTTCTATTTCTCTGTAGGTTTCTTTCTATAATGTTGTCAGACACTTTTAACAACAATCTGAGTCTGTCAGTGGCAGCAACAAGCACTTTTAGTGGATCTACATTTTGGTGAGGAGTAGCTCCAGGTTATTACATTACAGCTCGTTTAGCGGCTGTCGTCTGCAGCGTTCTCCTCCAATACTAGACCAGTATAAAACATTGTTGTCTCCATTAGTCAATAGGTTGAAAAATAAATGAATGCCTTTGTTGTGACAAATCTCTTATCAACTTTTGCACAAATCAAAGAAAAACAAGGTGGCTGAAGTGATACTTACTGTCATCATATTTTTTAGGGGTTTGGGGCTTAAGAACACCATTTACACACTTTTTGTACTTTCTGCCACCTTTAGCAGTTGATAACCTGAAGGCCATGTGGTGGTTATATCCTTCTTGTATGACCTCCTGTTAATCCTGCTTTCTGGATCTTTCAATTGAAATCAAGCTTCCTTTTTCTTTTTACATCAGCTCTCAACATAAACGCTTTACTTTACGGTAAATCTAACTAATAATGCAACGATTAAATACAGTAAACAAGTAAGAAATGAAATGGAGCAAAGCATGACGTTGCATGAGGGCCCATGACAATAAATCCTACTTTAAAAGGATTTTAATATATTTACAGTGTTGTTTGAAGCTCAGTAAACAAATCATAACTCCCGCTGTTTATTTTATATGTTTTTTAAACACACACACACACACACTCAGAGAGAGAGGACACACAGTAAAAAAAAAAAGCCAACAAAGCTGCAGTTTTGAATGGGAGACCTGTGTTGTGGTGGATGGGATTGGGGACGGTGTGTTAAGTCACCTCAAGGGTGGCTCCTCTGTGTTGCACCTCCATGCATCACCATATGAAACAGGCGGGCAGGAAGCTAAGCTGTGGTACAGCGTGAAGGAGAACGCCTACACACACACACACGTCTTAGACACACACATCCTCATGGCCTCTGGCAAAAAAAAACCTCACCCGTGACCCGATTCTATGTCAACGTAGGATTGTCCTCGTGCCAGAAAGCAGATGAAAGATCCCCCAAATTACCGCACTGGGCTTAACTCTCTCTACACTGCTCGTACGGTGCTCCTCGGTAAGCACATGCAAAACGTTTCACCACACCAGAGAGGGGAGAAAGGGGTGAGAGAGTCGGCGAGAGGGAGGAAAAGATGAGCGTTACCAATTGCATGCTAGGAAAACAAATTCACGCAGGAGAGAATTGAGGGAGGGATGATGGAGGGAGGGGGGGGGCAACATGAATATTGAAATAAGCAAAGCTGTTCGCCGCTTCTTGTTTTTTGGAACGCTCTTCACATTTATCACACTCCTTCACCTAGTTTATTCTCTCTGTCTCCCCCTCCTCCCCATCCTCCTCTCCTCCTTCCTCCCTCCACGCTTCGGGAACATTAAAGTCTCTTCGCTGGGGCTGCGGCATCGCGCTCTCTAATGAAAGCGTTTGTTGTCATTTTTCAGATGCGCAGTGTGAAATTAAGCGAGCAGTTTATGTAAGAGCCGTGGCGGGAATCAAACGCCGGGCACACATCGGGAGACGCCAGCTACTTCAATCACTTCAAGCTCATATATATGTTCCTTTTGTTCAGTTCGCTATCTGCAGCACTAAGCCAATTTTCTAGCCAGTCTCTCGGCATTTAAAAAAAGTCTGATTTCTTTCCCTATGTGGTCTTAATTCGTATGCCTCCCCCCCCTCCTCACCCTCCTCACCCTCCTCTTCCTCACGCTGATAAGTGGAGCCACTGCATGCAGAGAAAAACACATACATACTTTTTTTTTTTACGCATCCAGTTAACATTTTTAATCATCCTTCCTTCATGCCTCCCTCGACACAAACACAAACACACACAAACCATTTCCTGGAATTTAATAATCTTAATGAAAAGAAAACACCAGATGAATGTTTTCTTGCTTCTGTTTTTATGGCTGTATATGTGTGTATTGATGTTTTTGAACATACTGTTTTATGTTTTTGTTTTCTTTAAAGCGTATGACTATCCTGTTATCTGTCACCAAACAGTTTCTCTGCAGGCGTTTGATCTGCGTTTGTGTGATTTCTGTCGGCCTTTAATTATTAGTGACTTTAGCGATGTGCTGTATGGAATTTGTCTTTTAGCAAAACATGAAATAATTTATACAGAAGGAACATATGTAATTGAATAAGTCAATCTGTACTTGGAACACTATGATTAATGGTGCATTAGAAGCTACGTAAACGGTGCAAAATGGCTCATTTTGCGCCTAAAACATAAAAAGCTGCAGTCTAAATGTGCAGCATTGCACATGTTCAGCAATGCACTGAAGGGTCGGCTGTGGAATCCAAACTGCAGCATTAACCCCGAGGAGCTCCACTGCTTTGTAAAAAAATCCCACTGCCTCCACAGTTTGGGGTCGAGTGAAAAATCATCCTTCTGTTCTACAACTATGTATTTTTACGTATTTTTGGTTCGTAGTGTGCATTTTCTCCCATCAGAACCTCAACAGTCACCCTGATTCCCACACCTAAAAACTTCCCAGTCGCCTCCTCCTCCCCCCTCATCCCTTCATCCCTCGACTCTCCTCCGAGTCCCTCCGTCTCTCTCTACCCGTCTCTCCCCGTCTTTCTCTGCTCCGTGAGCTGGAAAATTGGCTTCAAAAGGCCACTGCTGTGAACAAGGGCCAGCCACACAGTTGGGCCCGTCCGCTTTATCTTTCACGCCACGGAGGGGGAGAAAAGGTGGCGGCGAGGGAGAGGGAGAGAGAGAGAGAGAGAGAGAGACAAGAAGAATGGAGAAGAATAGTTTTGACCAGTCACTGAAACCAATAACCAGGAGAAAGCTACTTACTAGAGGCCTCTCTCTCTCTCTCTCTCTCTCTCTCTCTCTCTGCTCTCTCTTTGCATCTTCCTCTCCACGTCTCACCCTCTGTCTCTCTCTTAGCTCACTTCCACTCTCACTCTTTCTCGTCGTCTTTTTTCTGCACATTTCTGTCTTGTCTGTATCCCCCCTCTCTTTCCGTCTCTCTTGCACATCCTTTCACTCACTTCCTCTCTTGACCTTATTCATCATTTTCTATTTCATGCTCTCAGAACCAGCCGGTACAGTAACGTGGGACACATGCAGAAGTCCTTTCTCCTCATTTCTTTTAAAGACTGGCTGTTGTTTTGACTTCCAAAGTGTGTTTTTATTAGACTTCATGTAGGAAAGAGTTTGTAAAACAAGGATGCAAATAGCTGCTTTAAAAATAATGAAAGAGTTGGAGGTATACAAATGTTCTGAACAGCCTCAGACAGTCTTATAAGATCAAAAACTCTCCTTTCATACTCTTAAAATCAACGCCCGTGGTTTGTACATAAATCATCTTAAGATAAATCTATATGTCATCATTCGTACGATGTTCGTGTCTCATCATGCTTACGGCAGCACGAGTGTTTGTAGCTTTATGTTGAAAGACTCAAACTATAACCCTGAAAGTCCTGAGTGCCGGCGCTCTAATCTCCTAATCAGCTGTGTTGCCTTCAGGGGCCTTTTGCTTGCCTTTGCTCAGTCCACACAGAATGTAAAAAGAGGACAAAAAAAATGACCCGGAGTCAAGAACGCTGCTGTGCTGACAGCAATAAATATTGTGACTGTGAAAAGACTGCCAGATGCAGTTTTTGCTCTGCGTTTTCTACTGAGATTTATTAAAATATTGCATTTATATGAAACACTCAGAAGGCACTCCAGAAAGACATTCAGGTCCAAGGAGTTTAGATGCTGAATTCTGGTTATAAATATGTAAAATCTGAATGTGGATCTTAAACTGAACTGTGTAAACATTTTGCTGGTCAGAGAAGCCTTTTATCAAATAATGATTATAAGATAAAAGAGTTTCTTATAGATTAATTAAGTGTCAGTTTCACAATAAATCAGCTGTTTGTACCCCAAAAAATATTTAAACATCTATGTAACATCAAGGAAATGATGAATCAATGCCGTCCATCAAGGAAATGCCTTTTGTCGATTTTAGTGCTGGTGTGAGAACTATCAAATATCATTAACTTCATCAATTTCTACTGTAAAATGGAGTAAATACCCATTTGTGGTCAAGACCGTGGTATGATATAGCTGTGAATTAAACTACAGTCCAGTCTGAGAAGTCAAATACAGTTTCATTCTCCATTATCTTACATGTTTTTTGAGCGTTCAGGATGTGTCGAAATACACAAATTGGTCTTGAACTCTTTGAAATGTTGGCTATTGCAGGTTGAACCAGACTGTGCAGTTTTTGCTCTTCAGCTGACACTCTTGTTTCCTTCGAGAGGTCATCGGTCAGGGGAGGCTGAGCTGAATCAGCTGCTCCTCATCCCCGATGGTGCCACGGTGGCAAGATGGCACAGCGGGCATCGGGCACTAGCAAGCGTGGCACGAGATGAAAAGCTGAGAGGATGAGATGTGGTTGAGGGGGGTCAGGAGGGTTTTGTGGAATGGAAGTAGGTCTTGATTCCTGCGACAGCATTCTGTGTGATGAGCTCAGGAGGCAGCCTCAAGTTCCCAAAAGTGAAGCCAATGCTGAAGTGTTTTAAAGCTGCATTCTCTCTCCTGTCCACCAGGGGGCGACTCCTCTGGTTGTATAGAAGTCTATGAGAAAATGACTCTACTTCTCTCTTGATTTATTCCCTCAGTAAACATTGTAAACATGAGTTTATGGTCTCAATCTCTAGTTTCAAGTCTTCTTCAATACAGCATGATGTTCATTTAGTAAATGATGCTCCATTTAGAGTCAAACAGACCATAAAGCAGGGGATGCTTTAGGGCGGGGCTTACTGTGATTGATAGGTCTCTATCACAGCGTTTTCTGGCTTAAGAGTTGTGTTTTCATCTCACAATTTTTAGGACGATTGAAAATGTTTTATTCAGCATTCAGTTGTTCTTAGGTCCACTCTCTTGTGTCACTTCTGTATGCAAAAAAAAAGATGATGACAGCCTTCACAACAAGATGGCGCCAGTTTAAAACAAAGATGGGAAAAGTCAAAAAACAAGATCACTACAGGCAAAAACCAAAAAGGCGACAGCCAGAAACCAAGATGCTTAACAACTAAGATGGCAACAACCAAAAACCAAGATAGCCACGTCCTTAAAAACCAAGATGGCGACAGCCAAAAACCAAGATGGCGACGGCCTTAAAAACCAAGATGGCGATGATAAAAACCAAGATGGTGATGGCCAAAATGCCAAACAAACTTCTTAGAAACAGTCTATGGATGGACCTTATGGACCGTCACCTGCTAGGTGTTTATGTGTACGTTTGTTAAATGCATATGTCACTTTGTCCCTGCAGAAATGTAGCTCTCCAGAGAACCGCATCCTCCCGAGGAATCCCCCCCCACCTACATCAACCGAGCCTCAAATAAACACACACAACACAGCACCCACCCCCTGGGGAGCAGCAGGAGCTAGTTCTGGGGGATTATGGAGAGGAGAAAAAAAGCTTTCAGGAGGACAGTCATCTGCTTCTCTGCTGCTGAAGACCACGGCAGGCAAAGAAAAAAAAAAAAAAAAAAACCTTCCTCCCTCTAAGTCCCTTTTTGGCAAAGCCTGCCAAATAACTGGGCCGGGCAGCTTTGAGAAAGGAAAGGAAAGGAAGGCAGGCAGCCGATCCTTCTTTCTGTCCACACGGCGAAAAGAAACGGGCTCATTTAGCCAAAGCTGCCACGGTCAATGCGGGGCTCTGATAGAGGCTTTGGTGAGGTGCAATCCCTCCTACAAAGCTCCGTTAGTGGCTGTGGAGCTGCTGGGCTGCTGTTTAGCTACCAGCTGACGTCTCCTGTCATCCACCTACTGTTCCTGGTTCCTTGTGGGTGTTTTATCGACAGCGCCACCCGTGACACGGCCTTTTCTCCATCAGTGTCGGTGCTTAGCGGCGCACCATTGTGCCCACTCCCCCCACCCACCTGGTTGTGGTCCAGGAGCGAATAATCTCACTTCTGGATTTGACCATTGGTCCAATATTGCCAAGCTTTCTTCATGTATCATCCTCTGTTTTTTCTTGTCACCATGTATGGCGTTGAGCTCCTCGCTCACGCAGGTAAACAAAGCAGGTTGTTTATCGCCGGGTGCCGGCTGTGGCATGCTCAGGGAGAAGATGTTGTTGACCTTGAGTTTAGACGGAGCTCTTATCATTAGCAGTCTTGATTGACAGCCGGGTGTTTATGAGCAAAGTGGAAGGCTCTGTTTCTTCCATCTCCGTGGGGGTTTGAGGTGCTTCTGCCATGGAAAGACTTCCTTCTCTGTCTTTCTCTCACACCTTCTCTCTATGCTTCTGCATCCTTCTTTTATTAAAAATAGGTTTGTTCATCAACATTACCCAGCGTCTTCCAATTCCCAAGTGTGTTAAAACATGTTAAAACAAGAACAAAATAACAAGATCAAGTTCTTCATACAATGTTTAGTGACACTTAACATACCTCTAACCACTAAAGTATCAGGAGGAGAATATGATCACCTCCTGGACTAAAGACAGAAAGATAAATAAACAGAACAGTCAAAATAAATCTGTACAGGGACTTTATTTAAGCTTTGTAGACCGGAAGTTACAAAGGGTAGAGTTAGGGTACTTTGCTTAAAACATCTTTGGTGTGAATGTGTCTCTTTCCCCAATAAGAGAGATGTAATTGTTCATTGAGGGCCCCCTTAGCTTTGGAACAACTTGCTTGATGGGATAAGGCTAGCAGAATCAGTAATCTCTTTTAAATCACTTCTTAAAACCTATTTTTACTGACTGGCTTTTATTTGAATTGGTTCCCTTTACTGCTTTATTAATTTTATCTTAATTTCAATTTTAATTTTTACTTTTACTTTTACTTTTATTTATTTATTTTATTTGTTTAATTTTTTTTTTATTTATTTTTATTTTTTATTTTATTTTTTTTAATTTAATTTAATTTTTTTTATTTTTTTAAATGAATTACATTTATTTTATTTCTTAGTTTTTTCTTATCACATTGATTGGTTTTATTGTTTTCTGTTGTAATGTTTTATCATGGTTTTAATTTGACCTTAGTTTGTCTTGCTTTGTGGGCCTCACTGTTGAGCTTTCAAAGCACTTTGTAAACTCTGTTTTTAAATGTGCTATAATAATAAAATTATTATTATTGTCTCTCTGAAATCTTCTTCTTCTCCTCTTAAAGGTCCTCGGCTCTCTCCGGACTGAAGGAAACCCTCTGGACTGCCGCTTCAGCGTTCTGCAGCCCTACCAGCTGCTGACGGTGGAGCTTCCTGCAGCAACATCTGGATCCAGAGACGGGTCCTGGGCCGACGCCGGCGTCTACGACTGTACAAAAGGACGCCTTCACCGCCTCTCCGTCACCCGCATCCCGCTGACGTCCCGTCCCATCTCCTGCTCCCGTCACCCCTCTGAGACCTCACTCCTCCTGGGCCTCGCCGACTCCTCCTTGGTGCTGTACGACCAGCGGCGCGGGGTCTCTCTGCTGGCCTCCTGCCCCATGCCGCCCACCCTCCTGGCCTGGCACCCTGCTGGGGCGGTGGTGGTGGTGGGGGGGGAGCAGGGGGAGCTGATGTGCTTTGATGTGGGCTTGGCACCTGTTAGGGTGGCGCTGGTGGCGGAGGAGGTGGCTCCAGCCGCCACGCTGAGACTAGATGAACACCTGCGCTGCTCTGGAGGACTGGAGGGACTGAAGTGGGCGTCGGGTCTGGAGGGAGACCTGCTGATGCTGGTCTTTCATGGGGGGCCGCTAGCAGCCCTGAGATTCAGACTAGGTGAGTGAAATAAGATCCCAACGCTAAAAAAAACTAAATGATGGCACCCTCGCAAAATGTATTACAGCAAAAAGAGAGTTAGAATATTTGTAGAATAGAAACAAAAACTCAACAAAGGTCCACTACTTTAAGATTTAGTGGTTAATTCTTTAGTTGAAGAAAACAGTAAAGACATCTTCAGATCGCTTGTTTTGTCCAGTTCAACTGTTCAAAATCAAAATATATTCAATTTGCTACGGCATCAAACAAAGAAAAGCAGAGAATCCTCAAATTCAAGAAGCTATGAATAAATGTTTGGCAAATTAAATCGATTATTGCTCAATTCATTTTACATTAATAAACAGATTAATCACCCATGTTGTTGAACAAACTATTGCACTTCTTTAAACTAAATCTCTATTTCACACATAAGTCACTAAACCACAGTTTAATTCATGTGTGAAATGAATGAATCTCCGTGAAACGAACTACATGAACTAACCTTTAATAATGCTGTCTTTGAGTAATTATTCTTAGCTGCTTTGTCTCGATCACACAGAGCGTTATTTTGCAGTTTGCTGCAACTTTTATTGATGCTAGGCAACCACCGAATGAGTGCTAACGTTAGCTTAACACAAACTTTGAACTGTAGGCTACTTGATAGTTAATGGTACAGTTTAAATAAAAAAATTAAATAAAAAAAATCTCAAGTAAAGCACAAATTTGCTGTTTTCTGGACAGATCATGGTACATTTGGTTGGTTAAGTCATTTAACTCCAGTTAAAGTCACCACAATGAGAAAAAGCGCTTTTGACTCTGGATGCTTTTCAGCTCTGAGTTGAATTTTTTGCAACTTTAGGCGTTCAGAGCACTCTGGAAGGATTGCGATGTGCTCAGCAAAGCAAAAGCTGCAACGCAAAATGCTTCACTCTCAGTGAAAACTATCACAAAAAGCCCCATCGGGCTGCAGAAACACTCAACAATCAAGGCGTAAGACTGTCACGATGTCAGATTCTCACTATACAATAATGGTGAATAACAATGTTATCATGATAGAAAATTTGTAAAAAAGAAATGCAGTCAAATTCATATTTAACTTTATTTATTCTGCATTTTGTCTCTTATTTGGCGAATGAATAAGACTGATAATAAGAGTGTATGAGTGAGAGTTGAAAATGTGTGTATTTAATATCCCTGTTATTGTTAATACCGATATATGGAGGCATCCCTAGTAACTGCCCTTATATTCCTTTAAATTGTACTTCACATGCAGTTATTACAAATAGGAACTGAAGCACAAACCCTCGTAGTCATGTCTTCCTGATGAAGAGTCGGAGTCTTCCTCTGTTTTGGATCTGACTCCGTCTCTGAACCTCGGCGGTGTAAATACGTCGGCTGAACGGGGTCGTCCTCTCACCTCCTCGCCGCTGAGGGAAGTTAATTTGTTGACGGGCGGGAAGGTTAGCAGGAGTCACGCTCTCAGAGGTCATTCAATAATCGCCCCGGGGCAAGAGCCCCCCAGGTGCATTCTGGGATGCATTTTTCCGATAAATCGTTTACAGTGGCTGCGCAGTCCCTCGGGGCCCCCAGATAAAGTTTGCCAATCAAAATGTTTTATTTTTTTTCCCGTAGCTGCCACCTCACCCTCTCTAACACACTCATACACACACACACACACACACACACACACACACACACATACACTTATACACACACACACTCATGCACACATTCAGCGTCTTTAATTGTGACTTTGGAAAGGAGATGTGACAGCAGCACGCAGCTCTCTGCAGAAGTTTGAAAGCAAGGAGTGTGTGGGAGGAAGGTAGAAGATTGTGCACATCTCACTTTGTGCGTGTGTGTGTGTGTGTGTGTGTGTGTGTGTGTGTGACTGTGTGTATCCAACTGTGTTTGCCTGTGTGTGCACAGGGAAAGGGGAGGGTGTCTTCCAACAATAGCTTCCCCTCCTCTGATCGTCTGCCAAGGTTTTGATGAAGAAAGTCACTGCACGTCTTTTCTCCATGATAATTCCCCCCCCACACACACACACACACATACACATGTGTGTATTCTTGTATTTATGTGCTTCTATGCACACACACACACACACACACACTCCAACTCCACACTCCAACTCGTTTGTTTGTTTTCTTGCGCTCCTTCTCCGTATTGACTTGTTTCATAAGGCCCCGCTACATGACAGAAGGAGTGAGTCGGGAGACGGCGAGGAAGAAAGACTTGGCCGAGCTCCAAGTTTTTTTTTTTTCCATAGGAGGCAGCCATCCCTGGTGTCACCCCCCCTCTTCCTCCCCCGTTCCTCCTCCCCCTCACCCTCCCGCCTGCACCGAGTTATCTCATCTGGGCACACGTTGGCCGCGGCGGGGCCTTCACCGGGAGGGCAGACCGGTGAATGTGCTGCACGACATGCAACGAAAATGTGCATTTTTCTGAGGGGAAGTGAGAATATTGTTGATGTTTAATTACATAACTGGGAGTATTACTAGTTTAAATAAAATGTAGTATGATTACACACTAAAGCAGAAAAAGACAAGGCAACAATCTGAGTTTGAACCACCAGATTAATTACTAGTTTGGCCGCTAATAATGAATTTATCGACTCGTGTCATTTCTAAAAAGGACACATGTCATGTACTTGTTTTTTTCTTGGTATTCCTTGTTCTTGTTTTGTTATTGTTGTCTATTCGTTGTGTACAAATCTTTGTTTGTCGTGTGCTCGTGTTCTTATCGTGTACTCGTGTTCTTATCGTGTACTCGTGTTCTTATCGTGTACTCGTGTTCTTATCGTGTACTCGTGGTGATCTTGACTTGTATTCTTCACTTTCTCGTTGTTTTCTTGTTGTGTATTCGTTGTGTACGCATCAAGTTCCTGTCGTGTGCTGGTCCTGTACTAGTCATGAACTTGTCGTGTTGTTGACGTGTATTTGTGGTGTTTTGGTCGTGTACTCGTGGTATTCTTGTTGTGTATTCATCATGTTCTCATTGTGTACTCAAATAAGTTAGTGGAGACAGGTGTGGGAGAGAACTGACTCGTCCTAACGACCACAACAATGATCCATTGTCTTTACTTAGAGTTATCTTAGCGCTGACGTTAACACCCCGACTCAAGGACACGCACACACACACACACACACACACACACACACACACACACGTACACACAAACCGCACCATGCTCAGCTGACGTATTAGCCACATTAGCCCACTCTTAAGGGGATTTGGGGAGTTGCTAATTGCCAGCTTGTCATTTTAATTGCTCGAACAACTCCCCCCCCCCCCCCCCCACACACACACACACACACACACACACAACTTTAATTAATTAGACAAGCGTCAGCGGTGACTTTGCCTGCCTGCAGTCTGGCCCGTTGACAGTACCGCTGTCAGTGATCACCTACACTGTCCAGAGCCGTAACACCAGCTAAAACCAAATGTAGTTCAGTAAATATATAAGCCTAATGGAATACTTCAGCCATAAAATGACCATTTGTATATCAGTTACTCACCTTGTGTAACGTTTGTTTTTCTCTCATGGCTCCATTGAACGAAGAATAAAAAAAACAGAGAAAAGTTTTGATGAATCAAAGTTAATGGAGGCAGTTATTTAACAAACTCTCACATAACTCGTGCAGAATAATCCAAGTCTCATGTATTCAGCCGCATGCTCACTACTTCACAAACACATGCATCTTCACCTTCATGTCTTCACCCTTAAAAACTTTACTGTTTAAAACATTTCTGCATAAACAGTCTCACACTTGCATGCATTTGTTTGTAAAGTACTGAGCATACGACTGGACAAATGAGACTTGAAATATACAAAACAATGTGTGACAGAGGATGTTTTGAGCTAGTGGAGGCATGAGAAAAAACTACATTTTCTTCAAGAATTCAAAGTAACATGAGGTGAGTAACTGAAATACAGCTGGTCACTTTGTGAGTGAAGTATAACTTTAAATATAGCATCCTTTTATGTGGAACTTTAATATTTGAAAGTTTCGTATCACAGAGATGTTAAATGAACGAGTCTGGTGGCTCAACATCAGATTCCTCCGATAGTTTCACTCTGAACCATCGTGATCAATCACAAAGGACATTAATCATCTCTGGCATTCAACACCTTCACTTCCCGTATGTCTGCTCCATGAAGACACAAACACATGACCATATTCGCACACACAGAACGAGACACCACTACTACCGGGAAGAGTACAAAACCTCGTTCTTCCATTATTCAGCATAATGTACACACACACACACACACACACACACACACACACACACACACACACACACACACACACACACACACACACACACCAGGGATTAAAGAGACTTCCCCACTAATTGATTGACAAGTCGATGTCGGTCTAAACGATCTAGTTACTTATCTTAAGTAAGTGCTTCAACAACATATGTACACACAGTGAAGACCATTACACTCTAAAGACTCTGAGTTGTTGTTTCAGTAGCTGAATTTTTTAACAATTAAACTCACATATTAGTAGACAGGGATTTACTTTAACATCAGTGCTGCTTGGTGTGTTAATATAACAACGTTATCCAACATAAAACAGTGTAAAATAAAGATAAAACAATTAACACAAATATGATGATCAGAGGATCTGTTCTGTGTTTTGTTTTAGGCCTAGAAAAAAAACCGAATAGTCAAAATTGGTGTTTTATTTGTCAGATAATACCCAGGAAAGCATTTATTATTAGCAATTAATTTATTCTCAAGAATCAGGAACAGGACCAGGCAGTAGCGCTTCATATAAAAATGTTTAGAATATTTCATCAAATTATTCTCTAACTGTCACAGAGATAAACGAGAATATGTTGCATTGTTTTTTTAACTGTTCTTTATTTCGTGTGATAATAAACTTAAATCTAATGTGTCTCGTTATGACAGGAGCTCTGACCGGAGGACTGATGGGTCCCGGTGAGCTGCTGCAGCAGCGGCTGCGTTGCGGTCAAGTCAAAGAGGCGCTGGGCGTCCTGGAGGCCATGGACTGGAGCATCATGGGAGACGAGTGCTACCGAGGCCTGAGCTCAGTCACCAACCACCTGCTGAGGCTGGAGCTCAACGCAGACAGAGAGGGTGGGTGTTCGCTTTACTGACTCAAACCTCAGTTGTAAAATACAATATTTTTATCTTTCTGTCTCTGTAACGTTAGATTTAATCCCAATGAAAAGACACGAGAGATACCAGAGAGGATGAAGATGATATTTTAAATCTTTCTGAGTATCAGTTGCTTTTAATGTTTAAAACAATAATATTCTGTTAGCTGAGCCTAAAGGTTTGTATTTGTATAAAGCTTTTATAAGCTTGCTGACCTTCCAGTAAAACAAGTAAAAAGTTCATTCACTTGCACTTCTAGTATTTTATCAAAGTTTGCTGTTAATTATAACTTTGAGAATTAGTTTTCTGAAGGAAAAGTTAAGAAGAGACACTACAGGTGAAAGGAGTAAAACATTTTAACTAATTTGTAAATTCCCCAGTCGATTACTTACATTAAGACAAGTGTTTTTAGTAACAGATATTGTATGAATCAGACTATGAATGATATCTGAACAAACCCCTCTGTAGAAACCTTCAGAATATAGAGAGGAATGAAACTGTAAAGTTTGGTGTATGTAAGAGCTACTGAAGTGGAGATTTCTGGATCAGAGTCTGAGAAAAAACTCATTTAGAGAAAACGTCCTTTAAAGATATGTTTAGTTAAATGACATACATGTTGAAGACACTACAGGTGAATAGGGTAAAAAAAATAACTAATCGATATCAACATGAAACTTCACCAGTTGATTACTGACAATACGAGTAATATTTTATCTATTACAAGTTTTACTGAAATGTTATGTTTGAATATGCAAAGTATGCATTATGTTACGGTAACTTTTGGCGAATTTAGGAGAAATCTACAGACGGAAACAGACAAAGTAGTAAAATAAACACCTAAATGTGAATTTTAGATGTTTTCTTTCCACTAGTGTGATAGAAGACAAAATCTCAAAATTGACCAGTGCATGAAAACACGTTGTTTTACCTTCATATTTAACTATAAATCCATAAACATGCAGAGAAGTAAAGGTTTTAACTGAGCTAACTACATTATTTATAAAAATAAAAACAATTTCTTCCCGTCCTCTCTGTATTTATTTTGTGTGTTTGTGTCGTGTGTCTGCAGCTCAACTAGAAGCAGCTCTCGGTGTGTTTTACTCTCCGCCTGCTCCTCTCTCTGATGTCGTGATACTCGAGTACAGGGAGCCAATCAGCAAGTGCGCCCGCCGCTTTTTTCACCACCTTCTCAGGTAACGCCACCTACTCTGTCGCTGTGGTCCTCATATGATCAGCTGAGAGTTTTCGTGCATAACTCTTCAGGGGGGGAGTCGAAAGGTCAAGGTCGGCTAGAGGCATTTAAATACTTACATAAGCAGTGTGGTCATCCTTTTTTTGCAAATCACACTCAAATGATTATGTTTGTTAATCAATATAATCGACAGATCTGTTCTCCGTGAAGAATCACACAAAAGAACCATTTTAAATCTTGTTTTTACCAGAAATGTGCTCTTAAGTTTCTTGGAAATAAGTCACTCGGCCTAAAAAAAGCATAAAAATGACAAATCAACTAAAGAAATCTGAGTTGTTTTAGACGAAAACGACCGATTACATTGATTGATTGATTAGATAATTCCTGCTACTAATCAGTAATTATATGATTTATGATTCAGAGCTGCTTTTAAACTCTACAAACACACATTTACTGACTATATTAAGGCATAACAAGAACATTTTATTGGGTACAGAATCATCCAAAGCTCTTTGTTAAAAATGACATCCATTGCAGATACGTTTTAATTCCCCTCTATTCTCCGCTCACTTTTGCTATTTTGAAAAATTCTAAAAAGGAACTAGCGTCATGTCGCTCTCTGATGCAGCTTTGAGTCATTCATGAGGACGGAGCGCCTCGCATGCACCTGTTTAGACTTTTGTTTTTCATTTTTCCCTTCTGCCATGAGAGCCTTTTTGAAACGGCTGTTTGACTGAAATAGACCCCGTTGTTCCCGCACGCCGACGCTCGCCGCTCTTCATCCTGAAATCACCTCTCCGTTTTTTCCTTCTTCCTCCTCTGTAGCCGATGCTGCGGCGTTTTGTTTGGCATCCCTCCTCCTCCTCTCCTCCTCTCTTATCACCTACCTGCATTCTTTTTCTCTCCATCAACATCAAATGAAGGAAGCCTCCCCCTTCCTCACTCCCCCTCCTCTCTCTGCTTGTGTTTGTTTGTTTCATGTTGGCTCTAGACGAGGAAAGTTGAGGTGTTTTGTTCTGGGAGATGCAGCGCTCTCTCTCTCTCTCTCTCTCTCTCTCTCTCTCTCTCTCCCAGCTTTAATTCTGGATAATAGGACGAGGACTCTGCTCTCAGTTCAATTATAGACGGTTTTGTGTGCAGAGGTGTGTGTCTGTGTATGTGCAGGAGGAAATACGTACTACTCCCCTATCCATCCATACATTTCAATCCAAAGCATTTGTTTTTAGATTCCAGATTGTTTTTCTTTTATTATCAGGATGTTTCTGTACTTCATCTTCAACTGTCTCCATTTTTTTCTCTGCAGACACCAGCGCTTCGAGAAGGCCTTCCTCCTCGCCGTAGATTTAGAAGCCAGAGATTTATTCATGGTGAGTGGAAAGTAAAACACTTTGACTGATAGTATAATAAAATCCAGTCAGTCCGTCAAGAGCTTTATAATCTTGTTAACACAAATGAAATTCACTCAAACGCAAAAGCGTCTGCAGAAAATGTTTTAAAAGCAAAGAATTCTGTTTCCTCAAAAAAAAACTATTAAAAAAAATACAAAAAAGTCAGTTATAAAATGTTTTTTAACAATATTTTTGATGGGAGACAAGGCCTTTGTCAAATAATCAATTAGTTGATTGAATCAACTGATGAAAAAAATGATAGAAATAAACAAAATATAAGATACTGCATGTTTATTCGATATATTTATATTGGAGAGTTCGACAGTAAAAACACACACAGGAAACAGTTTTTATGTAATCGTTCTCCACCTTCTCTGTAACACAACACAACCTTGTTTTAATTGTTCAGTGACTGTTGTACTCTTGTTACTTCCATTTGCACATGACTTGTGACCCATACAAGTGTGTGTGTGTGTGTGTGTGTGTGTGTGTGTGTGTGTGTGTGTGTGTGTGTGTGTGTGTGTGTGTGTGTGTGTGTGTGTGTGTGTGTGTGTGTGTGTGTGTGTGTGTGTGTGTGTGTGTGTGTGAGAGCAGGTGTGATCTCGGTGTGGGCCTCTATCTTTTCACAACCTCGTGGCCTCTGCTCGGCCTTTTCCTCTCCTCTCATCTTCCCTCTAACTCGCTCTTTCTTCCACTCCACGCTGAAATGCTCCTCTATGTGTTTGACCCCCTTTTTCATGATGGGGGCCTCCTTTTTTTTTTGCTCCATGCTTCACCAACACCCTCCACATTAACACACACACACACACACAAACACACACTCTCACACACTTGCTCCCTCAATCACACTGATAGCACTGGTTCCAATTACCTCCCCACTAAGTAGTGCTGCTGGGAAGCCGAATTGAAAAGGTGGAGTCGAGCCTGTGGACCTTGAAAGAGCGCAGAGGAAGGAGAGGAGGGGAGGGGGGTGAGGAGAGGAAGGGAGAAGGGGAGAGGAGACGAGGGGGGTTGGATGGTGTTGTAGGTGGCTGGAAAGCTATATGACAAATGCATATAAAAAAGAGTAAAGAAACACCGTCTTTCTCCATCATTTTGGAGGTGTGGAGGGAAAGAAGGAATCAGAAGATGTGCGTTTAATGTAAATAATGTTTGATTTCAACAAAAAAATTCCAGTAACAGCAATTTATTTACATTTAGATACTCATACATGCACATACAGTACGTGCACTAGCTTGTCATAAACTTCATGTTTGTGTTAAGAATTAACTCTGTAATTCAGGAAATGTATGTTTATATAGATGCACAAGTGCCTAAACGAAGACTTTTCCTTTCAGAAATATGAAAAGCAAAATAATAAATCATTCATAAAACGATACGCATAATATCCTTTCCATATTTTGTGCCAAGTTATTGGTAATAAAATTGGACAAATTAGGATAGAATACTTCCTTTTCACAGTTTTCGTAATGTTTTCAAGACATTTGTGTGTTTGTCACAATAGTAAAATGACCCTGCAGTTTACAAGCCACCAATAAAGTTACAGTAAACTAAAGAGGAGTCATAAAATATCACGTGGATCGTTTGATCTGAAAGCCGGATCGTGTGAAGTTGGTGGGATGTTATCAATAACTGGAGCTTCACTGTCCACTGGTTCCTGAGACAGCGGGGCCGAAACTAAAAAAAACTCCAATTATGAAGCCGATCCACTCGTCCAGTTCACTTCAGTTGATGGAAGTTAAGAACGTCGTATCTCTCTCCTGTTTCTCTAAAACTTCACCTGACAGACACCAGATCAGCCTATAGCTTTACCTACAGATATAAATGTTATTTATACATATTCCATTATATCAAATCGTATCTAATCAAAGTAATCATGAACCAGACTGCAAAAACCTACATAAGAAGGTGGATGAATCAAACTAAAAACGGTCTTTCACCCTGGAGATGTCCCTGTGTGATACAAAAAGTCAACGTTGATTTATTTCTCACATAACTTGCATATTTCAGTAATGTCATTCCGTAGTTATTTTAGTCCAAACGACGATCTTTTCCTAAACCTAACCAAGTGGTTTTGTTGACTAAACATAACTAAGAATATTACGATCTTTCCCTTAACATTAGAAAAAAATTACGATCTTTTCCTCAACATAACTAAGAATTTTACGATCTTTTCCTTAACATTACTTCAAATTTTACGATCTTTTCCTCAGCATAACTAAGAATTTTAAGTTATTTTCCTCAACATAACTAAGATTTTCATGATATTGTCCTAAAATTAAATACAAATTTTAAGATCTTTTCATCAATATAACTACGTTTCTTTTTATCTTTTCATAAATATTACTAAGAATTTTACGATCTTTCCCTAAACCTAACAAAGTATTTCACATTTTTTCAAAGTATTCTTTTGGTGACTTAACCTAACTAAGTTGTTTCCTTTGAAGACAGAAGTTTATTTTGAAAAGACTGTATTTAGGTTATGAGTACAAATTGACACGTGTTGCTGGATATAAGAAACACGCCCAATAAATGAGGAGTAACTTTTTTATATCGTTGTACGAGGACAAATGACCAGATGTCTTTCTGACTTCCTGTTTTAAACCAAACCACATGGATAGTCTTACACCAAACATCTCTCCAACAGCTTCTCATCATACATCAGTTATACAAACAAATTTAAGAGACGACAAGAAGTTTTATTGGCACCTGTTTTTTTTAACGGTGCCCATCACAACAATCTCACAGATAATCTCAACCACCTCTCAAACTAAAGATCTGTAACAACGAGCACTTTCCTACCCGATCGACCAAGAGAGCATCAACTCATCGTGTTTAAAAAGAGCGACAATAACAGAAAGAGGACGTTGACATTTCACCCCGTCACTCTAATTAGCGTTGTGTTGTTTTTTTAACCTGCTGGTCAGCTGATTGAATCGAGGTGGAGAAGGTCAAAAAGGTCAACAACCCCCCCTCCACCTCTCACCCTCGACTCTATGACTCCTCAGAACTCAATAACGCGCCATCGACTTGATTAAAAAAATGCTCAAACGCACGTAGATAACAAGCCTCACCTCTTCTGGAAACGCCCAGCATGATACCCCCCTCCTCCTCCTCCTCCTCCTCCTCCTCCTCCTCTAACACCGGACCCCCCCCCCATCCCAACCCCTTCAAGCCACATTGTTTCCCCGCTAACAATAGAGGCCCCTCCAAACCTTTTGTCAAAATGAAACTCTTTAGTGTCGGGCTAAATTGGCGGGGAGGAGTTTTTGGTGGAGGTTGTGGGGGGGGTTGGAGGTTGTAGCAGGGGGTTACTGAGTCGTTTGCATTTTTTTTCATTCATAATTGGCGCTGTTCTGTAGCTCCCTAATTAGCCTTTGATAATGAGTTGATAATGTAACCAATTAGGTCATTCGTCAGCCAAGTCAAGCCCACGACAAGTTTCTTTCTTCCCAACTTCCCTCCCCTTTCTCCTCCTCCTCCTCCTCCTCCTCCTCTTCTTCTTCCTGGTTTCTCGATGTTGCTTGTTAATTAAATAAAATAGTGTGATAGCCCAATCGGCTCTTTTTTGTTCCTGCAATGATGAGGGGGGGGGCTTGTACTGTTTCTTGTTTTATACGACAGCAGTAAAAGAAAAAGCTGTTGGGTTCACCTCCTATCTTCCTCCTCTATCTGACGCCGGGCCTGGAGGAGGAGGAGGAGGAGGAGGCATCGCACGTCCTCGGCAATAAGCTCATTGTTGTCTCTCAGATCATTAATTAGCGTTAATAAAACGTAAAGTCCTTAACACCGATCTGATCAGTCAAACACAAGGCTCCTGGAGAACAGGTGTGTCATTATACACGATGTTAATTAGTGAATATGTTTTATTTTCATGTCTGTGGATTTGTGTCCAGTCTCCTCGAAGATATTTGATTTAACTAATTCAATTCTAAAACATTTGAGTTTCTGGGACTAATGATTGTTGTTGTGTTTATCCCAGGGATCGACATTTCACAGAGATATTTTTAAAGGTGTTGCAACGAAGCCTGAAAAGTGAAGTAATCTGATGTCCTCTCGAAGAGGAGATATTTAACAGTCACACGTACAAATACAGAGACTGAAATCACTTACTCACTGTGGTGATTTTGAGAGATGTAACACCGCATGGCATCTTAAACAATAAGTATTTCTGAAAAGATGTATGATAAAAGCATTTATAATAAAAGTTTGACTGCTCTTTTGTCACATTATACAGCAAAATCCCACATAAAATAGATTTTTGTCAGTCACGAGATAATACGCTCCAACAAAGGACGACTGGACTATTGTAAATTAAATTAAATTAATTGCCCTTTACTTTAAGACTATGATACAGAAAATATCTAACATATATATTTGGCTTTATAAGCTGTAAGCAATTACATATGTCATTTAAAGACCCTGTTCTTTTACTGGTAATTTCACCCAACTTGTTTTGCTTGAAAATATCAATTAAAAAAAATGCATTTAGTTGCTTCAGGCAGAATTAGACCGAATAAATCGCATTATGACCACCAGATGTGTCTTTTTTTTAAAGCAAGAAATTCATTATATTAATTTGAATATTTTGCTGCCATAACACTTTACTCCTATGTCTCTCTGCACCAAATGCAACAAGTTGTTTACTGTTATCTCTGTTAAATGTTGGACCCCGATCACAAATAATAACCACAGAATAGTTTAAGGGGTGATGTAAATACTACAGGTTTATTACATACAAATTCAATCATACACTCGTACTGCCGTCAGAAATCACAAACTCTGCCTCTGCAGACGGTCCACACATCAATAAGTTTCTCATAAAGCCTCGAATAAAAAGCTGAACGTTCCCGTTTGTGCTTCCCGTCGATCGTGTTTGACAGAAACACACAGCAAACACTCAGACATGATCCCGTCTGTTAACGCTGCTGTGTGCCAGTTAACCTAATCCCCATTTATTTGGAGGTAACCCAAATATCAGTCAATATCGGGCTCTTAGTGTCCACCACCTCCTTCCCCCCCCACCTCCCCTCGACTCCCCCCACAAAAAAACTCCCCTCTTTATCAGGCTCCGCAACCCCTAAAGCTCTTATATAAATAAGATTAGTGTCGCGTTTGAGCGTCTGGGAATAAGAGTTGTAATATCTGATGGTTTTATATGCAGCATTATTGTTATCCCTTCTTAGTCGGGCTGATACTCCTCTCTCTCTCTCTCTCTCTGTCTCTCTCTCTCTCGTTTATTCTTTCTCCCCATCCCTCTCTCCAGATTCAGACAGTATTATGAGGAGCTAAGCTGGAATAAAGCGCCCCGGCATCAAATGTTCATATTGTTCTGTTCTCTCTGTCGTACAATCTCTCTCTCCCTCTCCTCTCTCTCTCTCTTATGTCTTCCTCACCGTCTCTCACCTCACTATCGTTTCCTCTTTTTAATCTTCTGCTGCTCTGTTTTTGTTATCAATTAGGAAGCCTCTCTCACGTCTAATTGAAGGGGGCCGTGTCCCCGTCGCTGAATTCGCCGCCTCGGCCCTGCGAGTTCTTTTGAGGCCATTTTGTCGTCGGCCATTTTCACATTTCCTCCTAACTCTTCTCCACAGAGGGCAGGCACCGCACTGTAATTACCCAATCTGTTCCCATTCATACTCTTCAATTTCAGCACCTCTCGTTCTCTCGTACCCCCCCCCTATTTCCGTCTCTTTTGGAAACAAGCACACCCCCTCCCTCTTTTATTTTTTTCCTCTGGGGGTACAAAAGCCGGGTAACAATATGGGGGTATTAGGGCCGGGTGCAGGCCCAGCTGGGGGGTGGCTTTAGCCAGCTGAGGGTTATCCACGGCGAGCCCTGAGTCACGGCACCGATGTCCTGTGATGTCGCTGAGGCGGAAGACTTTTCTTAACACGCTGTGCCCTTTGATGGGCCCTCAGGCCCTGCACTCGGCCCGAGGAAACCCTGCGACCCCTCGTTGGGAGCCAGGAGGAGCGTGTGATTCACTCTGTTCAATCACTTTAAGAGGTTGAGTGTTGCAGAATTTAGTTTTTATTCTTCTTTTTCACATTTAAAATTGTTCCTTGGCCCATTTTTCAGTGTTTTGTTGTTTTTTTTTAGTCCCTTTTGCACCACCATTCCACTCAAAGCGACTGGGAGCTGACCAGTTTAGTTGTTGACGGGCTCCACTGGAGCAACTGGGGCAACATGCTGGTTGTTGTTGAGGGTTTTGTTTTTTCATTTTACTTCACAGCCGTTCTGGAGGGATTCGAATCTGCGACCTTTTTTCGACACAAGACTGAGTTTTGTATCGTCACGCTGCTGCTCCAGTTTGCTTCTTACAACTGGGAAAACTATCACTGGTCATTGGTGCGATGAAGATCAGTCAGTATTGTTTTTCTTTATATAGATCCTCAGCTGTTCATACAATATAAACGTTCATATGAGGACACTAATTCTCTTTAAACGTCATAAAATGTTAGAATTTTGTTCTAATGTTGCAGGAAAATTGGTCTGCATGTTTTGACTCTAACAGCTCCTCTGTTTCCTTTGTGCATTGCATTGTGGGAGAATAGTGTGCATCAATAGCACATCTTTGAAGTTGCATACATTTGTTTTCCTATGATTTAATTTTTGATTTAACTTTTTAGTGAACACATGACATAAAGTAGTATATATTCAGGACGCAGTACATGTCCCTCACAGGACAATTAAGATTTAAATTGAATCTACTTCATTTAAACTGCAGTTTGAGAATAAATTTTCTTGTATTTAAATAGATGAACTGACCTCATCCCTTCTTGCAGCCCAGAGCACCTTAAAACAGAGCGTCTGTCTGATGCAATGCAGGTTATTAATGAATATATGGCGCCCACCCTCAGACACCATTTACCAATATTATCTCTCTTTATGGCCCCGCAAGACTCAAACAGAGCGATACAGAGGAAACACGCTGGTTCCAATATAGTCGCGAGCTGATGTAGTAATGTGCTCAGCTGGATATGTTTCTCCGTAAAGAGAGAATAGCGGCGTTTCTGAAAGGTGAACAGTCTCTCGCCTCCTCTCCCACTTTTGAAATGTGACAGATAACATCCTCCCTAGTTCAAAAAACACGGAGAGAGACGAGGGTGTGAGGGGGGAGGAAGGGGGGGACAAGCAGGCTGATTTCAAAGTTTTTGGAGGAACCGGCATTTCATCCAACCGGTGCTCTTTTCTGATGTTTGGCTTCAAACGGCTCATTTTTTTTCCTCCTCTCATTTCATCTGTTTCTTCTTTCTCCCGCCAAAACACCTCCCCCTCACCCCCCTAAAAAAAAAACCTATTGTCATCGGAGTCTAGATTCATTTTAGATTAACGTTCACGTTTCTTTCTTTCTTGCATTTCCTTCAAAGGACCTCCATTATGTTGCCAGCGATAAGGGCGAGCTGGTGCTAGCGGACGTGGCCAAGAGGAAAGCTAATGAAATCCAGGCTCAGACCATCGCAGGCAACGGTAAGAAAGAAAGAATATATATAATCATAATGTTTGACCAGAATGACACCAAAATGTGACTCGTTATTTCTCCTCTCATCTGAAATGTGAGCTGGACTCCCGATAACCTCAGAAACTCACCCACTCCGACACACTTTTCTGATGTCTGACGCCAGACGTTTTCTGCCGGCTCTCACCTTCGTTTAACGACACAAAGGAGAATTAAATCAGATCATGTTTGACATATTCATGTAGAAATACACACAACCTGTTGCCTTGCTTTAAAGGTGATATCGTCTATAGTGGTGATTAAAAGTGAGATAGTGAAAACAAGTTTTTATTACATGTTTGTAAGAAAGTGTAAAAATCAAACTTAACGCTCAAGAGCGCATTTAAAAATAAATAAACTGCTTTAAAACTAGATTAAATAAAACACACAATCAATTAAAATCACAGATATAAACAAGAGAATATATGTAAATGAATATATATCAAAAGTGTAAAAAAAAAACAGTATTTCACAATGCACTAAATAGAATAAAAACAAATTAAAAATGAAAATCTTTCTCAAGAATAGAGGTATCTTCCGGTTCCCCCATAAGGTTCCTTATGTTTGGAGATTTTTTTTCACCTAAAATGAAATAAAAAAGTATAGTGATATAAAGTGTAGAGTGTTGAAAAATAAAGTCTTTAATATCAGACTAATTAAATACGTTACACTGAAGGTTTTCTGGAGGAAAACCAGCAAAGGCCCTTATTTTTTTTTGTCGTTACTTCAGGCTTTGCTGCTGCCCTTTGACAAACACTCCCCAAAGCACATACCAGAGGGGATCAAGCCGAGTTCCTGATTACACACACACACACACACACACACACACACACACACACACACACACACACACACACACACACACACACACACACACACACACACACACAACACTCACAGAGGCTTCAAGGGCCAACGGGTGAGCAGAAAACATTCAAATTTGTGAGGGAACTAGATGAACATGTCTGATGAGTCCTTCATTGGTGATTAAAACACACCAGAAGGCAATGTGCTCGAGTGTGTGTGTGTGTGTGTGTGTGTGTGTGTGTGTGTGTGTGTGTGTGTGTGTGTGTGTGTGTGTGTGTGTGTGTGTGTGTGTGTGTGTGTGTGTGTGTGTGTGTGTGTGTGTGTACTCACAGACAGCCAAATGAGTCGAGAGAGGTATTTAACTCCCCCGTATAAGGTCAGACCCCTCAGGCTGAGTGTCTGTGTGTTTGTCGGTGAATTAAAATGAGCGTTTGTGTAACTATGAGGCCTGTTTGCGTGCGGTTTCTTTTTCTTTTTTCTTTTTTTTACCTAATGTGATGCATAACACGCACACGCCTCCTCATAAGCCTCTTAATTATGTCCTAGATGATTTACCTCCATCACCTGCAGCATGTCCTATCCTTGGACAACAGCGCTGCAGAGAAAGAGGCAGGAAGGGACCGAGGAGGTGAGGAAAAAGGAGGGATGATGGAAGGAAAAAGGAGGGATGGCAGGCAGAAGGAAGGGGGGGAAGAAAAGGATAAAAGTAGGAAAGAAGGTGAAGGAAAGAAACATGAATACATGAGAAGAAGGAATAACAAGAATATGAACGAGTAAAGACAATTAAGAAATTCATGGAAATTAAAGGATGCATGAATATTTATCTAATTTTGTTCCATTTCTAGTTTAGTCTTCTAACTTTTGGCCGCTGAAGTAAACAAAAGTTTTTTTAAAGTCTTCGGTTCTGTCAGCATGATATGAATTTCTAAACGCTGGAAATAAACGTTTACATTCATGAGGAAGTCTTGATGACACCCAACCTTCACCGAGTCGCAGGAATCACAGGCTTCAACCAAAGACTGTTAATAAGAAGTGGACGTGGTCATCGTGATGTCACCCACTGGTCTGTGGACGGCCGATTTGAAGCCTCGGGTTCTGGGATTTTGCCGTCTCCATCTTGTATTTTTTGGCAACCAATGAACGGAGGTCACCATATTTTTAATGGTACACACACACACACACACACACACACACACACACACACACACACACACACACACACACACACACACACATGTTACATGGTAGAGGACTTGACTGAAACAGACACTCACAAGGAGGATACTGACATCGTGTCACAGACAGTAGTTGTGACGGTTAAACGGATGGTTATGTCGGGGGTGTGTGTGTGTGTGTGTGTGTGTGTGTGTGTGTGTGTGTGTGTGTGTGTGTGTGTGTGTGTGTGTGCTGTACAGTTGTGGCTCAATGTTCAGACAAGAACACGGAGTACATAGACAAAGCAGAAAAGCCAGCTCATAAATAATGAGTGACTCGCTTCAAGCAGAGAGCTCCAGTGAACAGGTGTCTCGCTTTACACCCACACACACACACACACACACACACACACACACACACACACACACACACACACACACACACAGAGACCTTGGCATGGCCGCCCGTCACACACCTCCAGGATCCACTCTGGCTCTGTTGTACTTTTTACTCCACTACATTTATCCGTCAGCTACAGTTATTCACATTCTTTCTCACAAATATTCTTTTACAGGAAAAATACAAATTACATTACAGTCATTTAGCAAATGATAAGAATAGTTTTTTAGGATTTAACCACCGGGTGTTCCCACCTTTTGGGCTTTTGACCCCCAACAGAAGAGTGGTGGAGCCTCTTGTCAAGGGATCAGTTCAGTAGATTTAGTTTAGTAAATATCGGACAAATAATCTGGAGTAACCGGGTCATGATTTCTGGAAACAGATATTTCTGTTGAGTTTTTTAAATGTATTTCGTGGCGCTTCGAGTGCCGTCTACTTCCAGTTTCATTAGATAGAATGTAGACATCTCCACAGCCGATACCTCCTAAAATAGGCAACTCACACCGAAACAATCTAGCCTGTTAAAAATCATAACATGAAAGAGGAAACGTATGTATTTGATTTTAGGGTGAACTGTCCCTTTAAGTTTTTCCCCACATTGATAAAGCAAATCATTTAATTTGTAAAAACCACAATATAATGTATGTCACTATAAAACAAATCCAGAGGCTTATTATTATTTAACATGGCTCCTCAAAAGCAAGACAGTAAACTAATATTTGTCCTCTATTATGGGATGTGTGCTGCTAACAAATCATCAGTATCAGCATCAGAGAATTCAGCCCCGATCAGGATGATACCTGCTGTGGAAACAAACAAACAGCGTCTACAGGTGTGTTTGGGCACATCATCACATGATGCATTTTTTAAATGTGTTTTTTTTAAAGTGGCAGCCATAAATATATAACAACGTATAAATTCAGAGTCCCTCCACGCTGAATAAACATGTCGCTCACATGCTTTTCAAACACGAGTTCCCAAGCTGCAGCTACAGGAACCTTTGGCTCCAGACCCACAATGTTTATGTTTGAGCACACACACAAACACACACACACATACAGGAGACTGAAATTTGTTTGTTCTCCGTCATAGTCAAACACTACAGCTCATATTCAAAACAGCCCTCGGAGACATATGTGTTTGTGTAAATATGTGTACTGTATGTTTGCTGTTGGGTGTGACGTTGGAGGGCAGGTCGTGCACGAACCGACCTTTTGTGAGAATCGGTCGTTAAACAGAAAATGTGAAAGCGTCCCGTTTCTGTAGGTGTGAAGCAGGCGTTTCCCTGCAGCGAGCGCCAAGTCCCAACACATCCTGCTGTTAAACTGTACAAACGTATAAAAAACCTGCACCAAGTCAATCTCTTATTACGGAGCCAAATACACACATCTAACGCACTTACACAAAACCGGTACGTTAAGTTTCCACAGCACCAGAGAGTCTTTACAATGCAGAATATTTAACGACAATAATATCGATGCTTGATTGGCTCATTTAAAACTGCACCCATAACTCCCAAAAAATCTAAGTACATGACATCCCCGATTTGTAATTATTATAATTGCAAGGTGTTTTTTCTGTAATATTTGTGGGCGCAAAGGGTTTTTTCTCCTATGTGATTCCTGAAAATGTTTATCACGTTTTATACAAATATTTGTTGCTTAAGCCCATTTCCTACTAGACTCCATTGACAGAATCAGTAATTTTACCTAACTGATTAATGTAAAACACATTTCAATCAAACTCTCAAAAAAAATGCATAACCATCTTTGTAAGTCTTTCCACTGTTCCAACAATCACCAACTCTGGTTTGATAGTTTGAACAGAGACCGAATAAACTATGGTATACAAAAAAAAGAAGTAACCAACGTAACATTTTCCCTGTTTACTAACCCTGTTTTCCAGCCAATCATGACACCACAGAAATATAACAGAAAGGCATACTGGTCTACTGGCAACTTAAACATCCATGACTGCCAATATGGTTGAGTGTGGGTTTTCCCCAAAAAACCTTCATATACGCACTAATTTAGGTGGGAAAAAGGTACAAGTGTTTCTGCTAATGAGGTGAGATAATGCGAATGTATTTCAATGCAGCTTTATCAGTTTAAAGGACTTTTTTTTTACATAATAACATTGCTAGTATCATTTGTTTTTTTTCTTTGTAACCCTCACAAGTAAATATTGACAAATGTTAGAAAACCAATGCTCAAAAGCTGAAACAGGTTTCTTTATACTTGTATTATAACCTGTATACTGTTAACATATTTGTTTTTTCTTCACTGTCTCGTTCCTGCCTCCCGAGAGGAGTTGGAGCAACCAAAGCTTTTTTTATGACCCAAAGAAAGTTTGATATTTTCGTGCATCTTTGTGGAAGCATAATGTTAAATGGGAGAGCTGGCGGTTAGCTGGTAGCTTCCTGCTCCTTCTCATTGAGAGGAGCCCGTTGAGGTGATTCAGGTCTGATCAGGGGGGTTACTTTCCTGTGGAGGTATTCGAATCACGTTCAGCGGGGAGGAGAACCGGGGGGGGGTGCTAACTTAGCTTAGCATAAAGACTTGAAGCAGGCTAGCCTTGGTTCTGTCCAAAAGTTAAAAAAAATACACCTATTGGCACCTTTAAAGCTCGCTAATTAACACGTTATATCCTCGTTTGATTTGTACAAAAACTGACAAGTAAAACCAACAAATCCCTATTTGTGGTCGCTGAAAAAAAGACAACCAGTTATGCTTTTTCTTGATCTAGGCCATCACCACCCTGGATCATCTTATTTCTCTTCAAGGAAATCATAGAAACAAGTCGATTTGCATTGGAAAGAAGAAACATTGGAAAGAAGAGCATATCTTATGCTGTTATTCACTTGTTTTCAAAAAAAGAGAAAAGAATCAATAACAGATCTGCTGGTTCTTCAAGGTGGATGTCTTGGACTCAGAAGACATCACATTTCTATGCACCTCTTCTCATATTTATGTGCATCCATTGTAAAGCTTGATGAACAGAGATTCAGCCTTCGCCTGTACACACACACACATACATAAACAGACAATAGAGGACACACATTTCAGCTTAGAAATGGTCCCTTTTCATAACAGCGTAGGAAATCGCTTATAGCTGTCTGGCTGACAAGTGCGTTGATTCGGATAGATACGACGTTGTGTGAGAGGCAGAGCGGGCGAACAAGTGCGCGGGAAGACGTCTTTTCTCTTCCTCTCTATCTCGAGTAGCGTTTCGCCAGGAGGGGAAGCCAAGTTGTTTTGCCTGATCGTTGTGTCTCCCCCTCACAAAGGGCTGATGTGACTGCAGGGCCTTTTTTTCAACGGACAAAGAGACAAGAGCTTTATCTGAAGATCCACTTCTCCACCTCCTCGCTCTTTCTCCTTTTTCTCGATATGGTGAAAAGCCTGTTAGCTCCGGTGTGTTGAAGGAAAAAGCAGCGTTTGTTTGTGGGTTTTTTTTTACTCTTTCAGCTCCGTTGGTTGCTCTGATCCAACAACCTCCACTACTGTTTGACTTCCTGTCTCAATTCAGAAACTTCACCGGCATGACGTGTTCATCAGAAACGTGATTGTCGACGTGTGACGTCCAAATTAGCAAAAGCCCACACTCTCACACAAACCATATAATATATCTATAGTGCTGAATAAAATACTCGACAGAAATCTGACTAAATAAGCTGCCAATAAATGTAACAAGCCAACGTTTTGATCTCACAGATCTTTATCAGGCTTTGTCAGGTAAACAAAACAGAACATGCGATATAGAGGCGGATGGCGAATCTGTGTGTACACAAACACGCTCAATGCTCAGGTGGTTGTGATCTGCATAATTAAAAATAACAAGGCTAAACTAATCCAAACGGTGCCAGAGAACAGGGTTATACACCACAAGGGGAATTAAATGTACTAAAATACAGTAGAAACAAAACAAACGTACCGTATGAAAAAGAACCACCAAACCTCCTGGAAAACCAATCGTTTGACTGAAGTATTATAATCTCAATCAGTTTGGAGTTTAAATATATACAACCAAAATTTACAGAGAGATTTATTTATATTCTCTTGGCTTATTTTGTAACAGCAACTTAAATGTAGGCTAAGAATATAAGAATAAGGCCCATCAAATCAACGACATTATTATTATCTGAACTACAATAAAGATTAAAGCTTGGACAGAACAATTGGGAAATGTAGAATTAGAGGTGAATATTTAAGATACATTTTTTATCCCAAATTATATAGAAATTAACAAAAATATACTATTCAATAGCAGAGAAACATGAGATTCTAATGTTATCGTTGCATTTCACCCGGTGTGTGTTTACTTGTGTGTTCTTGTTGTTGTTTACTTTCCTTCAGGTTGTGTTGTTTGGCATGTGGCCTAAACATACGGCATGTTTCCCTCATCAACAATTACAGTTTTTGATTTCTTTCTCTTATGCAGGACACAGAAATGCATCTGAGTTGCCAAAACAATTACAGTGAAAGATATTTCACACAATTTCTAGTTTCTTTAAGTTTTGGGGATTGATTTTTTTTAATTAAAAATACACCTACACCCTTACACCATGAAAACAAAATGACACTCCAAAAAAAGGTGGAAAGATGAATGGATGACATGGATGTCACATTGTGTTTTGTAGCTTGTTGATTAAAACATAAAATATTTGGATGTGAATGATTTTTTTAGGCACCGTAAAGGAAAATAGTGAAATAAGAAAAGTAAAATCTAGGCGGTTCTTTCATTTTATTTTCAGGTAAATAAAAACTGCTCTCACTCATCCTTATCCTCTGTGTTTGTGTGTGTCTTTGTGTGTTTGTTTGTGTGTGTTTGTCCTAGAAGATCCTCTGAAAGGCAGAGATGGTGTGTTGTTTGGTTCCAGCCTCGGGGACGGACGGACGGAGAGGAACCAAAGTGCATCAGGACCTTCGTACCCAGAAACTCCCACAACACAGTGAGTTACATGTACTGTGTGTGTGTGTGTGTGTGTGTGTGTGTGTGTGTGTGTGTGTGTGTGTGTGTGTGTGTGTGTGTGTGTGTGTGTGTGTGTGTGTGTGTGTGTGTGTGTGTGTGTGTGTGTGTGTGTGTGTTTCAAGGAGTACTTCATACACAAAATGAACATTTGTATATCAGCTATTTACCCCGTGTTACCTTGAAGAGTTTTTTACTTTTACAGTCTCCAGCTTGTGCAGGCGCTTCTCATCAGTGTGAATCCAAAGAGTTTTAAATAGTAATGTTTTAGTCAAAAACCATGTGTCTGTAAGGTAGTGAGCATACAACTGGATGAATTTGACCTAGATTATTCTGCACCGGTTGCATGAGAATCGGAGTAACTACTGATGTGTCACCTGATGATTGATCTCTTTTAGCTCTGTTTTTGGTCTCCACCACCTCTTTTGGGAAATATCTGTCTCTTTAGCTGCTAAATTCTCCACTATGTTCACCAGTTAGTGTCTAACTTAGTCTGTAGGCTGTTTGATTTTGATAAGGTAGTGTACAGGAGCTTTAAGACCATTTTAAATGACTAAAAACAGCTTTTCTGACAGTTAACCAGAACCAGTAAAGTTAAACAATGACCTGAAAGCCGTTACCTTTGTCACATTGTCAGTTAGTACAGTGTCGCCAACTCTTTTCCAGTTAAATGTTAGCTAGCAGGCTAGCTACAAAAGATGCTAAATATAGCGAGGAAGCCGCAGAAACAGTCCGTCGCTTCAGGCCTCGCTCCAAACTGATTCCCTCAAATTATCATTATGAACATAATCAACATTCTGAGTGTTTGATTCATTGATTGCTGCCGTGTAACAAGAATTTCAACCAAAATACCAAAAATGTTTTTGAAGAAGATAACCGAAGCTGCCTTTAACGAAGCCCCAGACAGACTTTGTGAGCAGAGGATTTACTGTTTCACTTTTACTTGTCATCTCCATTCACTATTGTCTTTATATGAATTGTATGAGAGCGTCTGAGGCCAAATGACCCAGCTGCAACATTTCAAATGTCAAAGCCACATCAGTTCCGGGTCTTACGCTTCCAGCCATCCCAACGTTGAACCCCGGGAGCCACATTTTAAAAATAAAACGCCACCGGAGTCCATTTTTCACCACGGTTCAGTCTCCGGAGTGCCAATCTAAAAAAACTCACTGTTTCAGAGTGATTGTTTAATACACTCGTCTACGAGAATGACATGTTGAAACAGCGTGACTAAAGACACACTGAAAGCTGCTGTCTCTTTGTCCCGACCCGACTCTCACACACACACACACACAAATACAAATATAGCCATCCACGTCTCTATTGTTGTGGAGGGGTGGGGTGATGGAGGGGCATTCCTTGTCATACCCCGACTAACATATTGGAGTATTTATATGGGATTTGTGTGCATTAGATAAAAAAAGGCACTCTTGTTCTTTTCATCCTCATAGGCTTTTCATGGCTGTTTGACTGTAACACTGATGACTCTCTGCTCTGCAACCACCACCCCCCAAACCTCCACTCTGCGTTTCTCTAAGCCCCCTCCATCCATCCCAAATCCCTTCCTATCAGCCAATTTAAACAAGCTGGGTCCAGAGAGAGAGAGAGAGAGAGAGAGAGACAGAATGAGATGCTCCGTCCTAAGCTCTTTTTAAAAACAGTAAAAGGAGCGAGAGGAGAAAAGAGAGGCTGGTAAAGAGGGTTAGGGTGATTTGGCAGCCGGTCGTACTACCCCAGGTCTTCCTCTGCACCGCTGACGGAGGCTAAGAAAGCAGATCCCCAAACCTCCCAAAAGATAATAGCAACAGAGTAAAATGAGACAAAAGCCTCTGCTTTTTTTTTTTTTATTCCACCCCCCTCCTCCCTGCCTTTAGAACAATTTTTCATATTGAAACCCCCTCCGTTTTTTTTGTTTTTTTTGTAATCTGGTCTCCGATGAAGTTTCATTGTTTCTCATGTGAAGCCAGTGACAGCTTAGCCGAGATGGAGAAGGGGAGGCATTGTAGAGCGGCGTTCTCCCGTTTGGCTCACCGAGAAAAAGAGAGAGGGAGGGCGAGCACAATGGCGGTTTGGGGGCTCCTCGTTGATTCCCCACCCCCCCAATCCGACTCTGAGCTCGGAGAAGTGAGGAGAGAGAGCGAGCGAGGGGAATCTGGGAAACATCCCAACGTTCCTTTGATGGCTGTTGGCCTCTGTTACTCGTCACGTACTCCCTCCGTCAGTGGAGGAAGGAGAACGGAGGCCATTTTTTATTCTTGCTTAGTGGAGGCCAAAGTTAATGGGACTTTTGTCAAGAGCCTTTTGAATTCATTTCAAATTTGGTATGTGTTTGTTTGATATTCATGACCTTAATCTGCGAGCAGGAAAGAGTTCAGTATCTCGCTGCATTTGCTGGAGAAAGGAAAGATCATTGAACCTGATCCTAACATATGCACTAATGTTACACCATGAGTATCGATGAATAAAGATCAGGTGGCGGTGGTGATGGAGGTGAGAATGCTGCCTCACACTACCTTAAACAGAGTATCCTCATACAGCGGTTTGTCTGAAAAAACCTCATTTTGTGTGCGTTTCCCTACGATAGTCCAAAACATGCGTGTCAGTGTCTGCTCGTTACATACATACACACTTATCAAAATACACTTCTGATTTCAAAGGAAACAACTTTGTTAGCTTTACCCACTAAAACTTCTTGGTTGGTTTAGGAAAAGATCTTCCTTTGGGTTAAAAAAACTATGGAAGAGGCAGTGATTAAGTTCTGTAGTTAATAAATCAACGTTTACATCTCATTTCACACGCAGCACGAACAGCTGTCTTCTGGCTGAAAGAGCGTGACGGAGAAAGTGATGCATAATATCAACGGCATGAGTTACAATCGATAAAGTTTAGGTGGTGGTGGTGAGGATATGCCAAAGAATGTATTTTCAAAATAAAGTTCCGTCTTCACAAGAAACAACTTAGTTAGGTTTAGGCAGAAAAATCGCTTTCTTAGTTTAGGAAATGATCATTGTTTGGGTTAAAAAAAACAATGGATGTGGTGTTGCTTAAGTTCTGTATCTACGAGACGAATAAATCAACATTGAATTCTTGTTTCAAAAGCTGCATGAACAGCAGTCTTTTGCGCTGTGTGGGTTTACCACACAGTGATGCATTTTGGGTCTTGACTGACACTTTTTTCTCAGGTTTGTCCAAACTTATTCTGGAAAATGCAGGAAATGAAGTAGAAACTAAGAGAGGTAGATTGAGGGGAAAGTTTGTGGATCCAAAAGTTAGATTACAACATTTCAACATTTCTGTTCTGTGTTTCATGGATGTATTTCAACCATTGATCTCTAAAGAAAATGCAGCAAATGTTACTCCGTTTTCTCATTGATCCTCAGTGCTGATGGGAGAGCCAATCAGAGGAGAGCACAGGCAGAGAGCCTTCTTGTGACCGTGAGCCCAGATGTGTTCAGGACACCAAGACAAACAGGTGTGTCCGTCTGTCTGTCTGTCTGTCTGTCTGTCTGTCTGTCTGTCTGTCTGTCTGTCTGTCTGTCTGTCTGTCTGTCTGTCACATCTGTATCTACCTTAAAGAAACACCAGAATGTGAATGAGCAGCATTTAAAGATTAATGGCTGCAGCTTTGATGAAAAAGAGAAATGTTTGTTAATGAAGCTTCATGTTTCCCTGAAGTATAAACAATAAGATGAACACATCAGCTGTCACGTTGATTAGTGAGCTGCAGATCATTAAAGAGGAGCTCCATCGATTTCACACAACAAAGTCTGTTTACAAGACTTTTGAGGCTCCGGAGGGAAGTCTGATAACTCAAGTGATAACTTGAGTCAAATCAGTCGGGTCTGAAGACTACAAGTTTGAAATTTAAAAACTCTGATGAGTTATAAAGACGTGAGCTAACCAGACCTCTGTGGCTTCATCTCTGTTTGAGGATAAATCAGCCGTTACGAAAGAAGAATAACACACCTGAATCAATGATAAAACTGTCGTCGGTTGAGTTGCATTGTGGGTAATGTAGGCACTAGGTTTTGACAAGGAAGAGGACTGATTCTTGCTGCATTCAATTTTAAATCTTTATCCATTATGAGCCCAACAATGGTATAGGAGTGCAATGCTAAATTAGAGTTTTGTTTTAATTATAATCTAATCTGAGCAATTATTCCAAATGAAGCACTTTTTTACACTTTGTTACATAATTATCGTGTTATGGAGCATAACATTTTTTTCTTTTTCCCTGTTTTCTTCAATTTAAGATCTGAAAGATTTGACTTGGTGGGAAATCTATCAAAATAAATCAATATACCTGTTAAAAACCATGCAATCTTTTCTTTATGACACAGATTTATGACGAAACGCTGCATCCACACCATCTTTAAACCGTCACACTCGCCCAAACAGGGAATACATTGAATTACAGAAGCACCTACACTTTCTTCTCTCATGATTTTGAACAAAACCAGCATCAACGTCACTCTTAATTCTCCCGACAACAAGCCTGATCTCTCCGTCATCAGTAACAGATGACAGTCAGTAAATTAAATCTTATCACGTTCAGCACGTCGGTTTCAGGGCCACGTTTTTAAAACGATTCTCCGGCGACATTTTATTCTCCTCACCTCACCTCTGACATGACTAACGGGTCATTTAGTTAAACATCGCTTCTTCTTCTTCTTCTTCTTCTTCTTCTTCTTCTTCTTCTTCTTCTTCTTCTTCTTCTTCTTCTTCTTCTTCTTCTTCTTCTTCTTCTTCTTCTTCTTCTTCTTCTTCTTCTCTTCCTCATCGCCCTCTTCCCGCTCTCTCCATTTTAATAATTCCATTTTTTCCGGGTGATTAGCAATTGTCTCGCTATCAAATCGCTCTGTCATTTGATAATCCGGACTGTAGGCTATTGGAGGGGAATTTGCATCAGCGTTTTTTAAATATCTGTATAAGGCACGACGGGGTTTTAATGTCAATCATAACCTCATTAACACAGCGCTCAGAGCGGGAGAGATCGCTATGAGTGACAACGGTTTACATTTGTTAAAACTCCAAAAAAAAGGCGACGCCACCGACCTACTGAGTGAGCATGTAACCTGTTCAGGCATTCAGCTGTGTGTGTGTGTGTGTGTGTGTCTGTCTGTCTGTCGTCTGTCTGTGTTTATGTGCTGCAGGGCTGCTGTGTGTGATTATGCATGTCTAAGGTTTTGGTTGTTGTACTTATTAAAAGTGTCACGTCTGACATCCTCCAACATCGTCTGTCGTTTCATTTTGTTTCGCAGGAAGCAGCGAAGGTGACGGAGACGTCAGGAATGTGAGTTGATTGATTGGAACTTGATTTTCATTTTTTCTGTTATAGAATAATATTATAAACCTTTAGCCAATAGTGTACATAGTTATATTGTGTAATGGCCAGAAGTTCCCAACCAGGGAAAACAAAAAAAAACCAATATGCTACACAAAACTATGTTTGTATGGTAACACTTTACTTTTACATCGCCTACCTCCTCTTTAAGCACTAAATAAACATTGATAATGTTGGTATAAGCAAATATAACAACACCTTTAGGTGTTTATTATTACTGTGTTTAACTGCAATGAGTGGCCAATAATCTTCTATCACACTATTGTTCATTTCATATCTCAATAACATTATATATCACAATATAACATGTTTTCTGGTAGTTCAATAAATAGTCACCTGCTGTCTGTAGCCAATCAGGGAGGATCTCTGGAATTTGTGCCACTTTGACTCAGGTGGCATCAATCTTCCCTCATTTGGAGAAGAGTGGTTCTCAATTGTACTTTCAACAAAAACAAATATGAATTTTTTCGACATACTACAATCAGAATCAGAAGCTGTTTATTGCCAAGTAAAGTGCACATACAAGGAATTTGACTAGGTGATTAATTGGTTCATAACAGAAATAACAAACATAGTGCAGTTATAAAAGACATCATTTAAAAATAGAAATATGAAAATAAACAATAAAATATGCTAAACAAATAAGAGTATGTTAAAACAAGTATATTATATTATTAAAATGTCAAGTTGTGCAGGGGTGTATAACTGTTCGTTGCACTTATTGTATTCATATTAGTTTGTTGCACTTATTGTTTTCGTAGTAATTTGCTTCTGCACTATACTTTTGCTCTGGTTTATGCTTTTAGATGCTTGTTTAAGAAAGGAGATGCACTTATGACTTCTGCTGATCCTTCTTTGTGATGGAGCTGACATACTATACTATGACTTGTTTAAACATACTATACTATGACTTGTTTAAACATACTATACTATGACACTTTCATGACTTTTTTCGACATATGTGACAGCCCGTCTCAAAGGCTTCAACAAAAATTAGAGACCAGACATGATAAAAGTAATAAATATGCATATTTATTGAAATGCGGAATACAATAACTAACCCAAACAAACTTGGAATGTCAGTAATCAGTAATGTTATCAGGAAGCATATATTGTTGTGTGAACATTTCTTATTCAAACAAAAACTAAAACTGAATTCGTGTCAGAAGAGATAAAAAACAGATCCCTAGTGGATGAAGGGGTACTCTCATTTCATACACTATATAACTATACTATGACTCTTTTCGACATACTTTATACTCAACCTTTTTCATGATTTTTTTCAATCTACTATACTATGACTCGGCTTAATAATTACATGCTATATTATGACAATTTATGCAATAATATACTATAATTTTTTATTACATACTATACTGTGACTTTTTTAAAGAATGAATGATTTAAAGGCTTCAAAACTTTATCGTGTCTTTAAACATCTATATATCAGTTTCACTCTTAAATTAACATCCGATCTTTCCTGTGTTTGTCAGATTAGCTTTTTGATGTGATTATAGAATAAAAAGGAAAGTGTAGCATGGGTCATATTCAGATCAGCTGGTGAATGTGAAGCCTCTTGGTGCATTTAAAGGTCAAATTATCTGTGAAGCAAAAGTTCAGATCACTTCAAGAGCAGAACATGTTCTGCTAAGCAGCTGATTTATGAAATGAACCTCAGTTTTTCTTTCTCTTTCTCTCTCTCAGGATGGTGAAGACCTCGGGATGCTTCATGTGGTCCATTTAGGAATGGTCTGAAGAAACGAGCTAAGAAATCTTAAAAGACACACAACAACAACAACATTGCACCAATCAAAAGCCTTCTTTGTCTATATGTTTATATGCAGAGTACTCACCTGTATTATTACCTGGATAGGGAGTTGTATAGGACAGCAGTTAAACGTTTGGACACACCTTCTCATTCAACTAATTTGAAGAATCTAAAATCTAAAACATATTCTGGTTTGTTTACCACATAATTCCATATGTGTTCCTTCATAGTTTGGATGTCTTCAATATTAATCTTTTTTTTTTTTTTTAAATAAAGAAAAACCATTGAATGAGAAGGTGTGTCCAAATGTTTGACTGGTACTGTAGATATCTGATAAAATAGGAATAAAACATATGTGTCATACGTAAATACATTAGTTTTGTATACGCACTTTTGTTAGTAAATTGTACAGTTTAAACTGAGAATATTTGGATGTGAATTCAGGTTATTTTCTGTCTTAGTGAAGTCTTAACCAAATTAACCTTAAATATAAACGGTTACACACGACTGGAAATGTTTTAAACCTTTTCATTAATCAGCCTGAAAAAAAAATAAAGGACTTGTATTACATTTACAGCACCCCTGATATTGAATGTTGCAGGCTTCCTCTCTGTGTGTGTGTGTTGGCCGAGATTACGGGCCACAGTTTTATTCATGATCAGGAGCCAACCAGCCTCTTTTAAAGCGTCGCGGAGCCCCTTTCCTGAACAGCAGCCATGGTCGTGTCAGAGCTGTCGACGCGCTGCGCTCACCGACTAATCTGACAGCGCCGCGCGAGCCCTAATCCCTCACTGTATCCTAATCTATTTACTTTGCATTCTAAGAGGATTTCCACCCGGTAAAAAAAATATACAAGAAGCCACGTTGGAAATGGACAGAAGATCAGCGAGGATGCTTTTCTGCTCCTTTTTTTTTTTTTTTTTTTGTTCTGTTAGCTTTAAAAAAAATAAAAATCATTGTATGTTTTTTGGGGAGTCAATCCCCTGCAAGAGGGATAGGTGAAAGGAATTACATTTGTGACTGATACTAATACTTCTCTTATGTAAACATCAACATTACATTTCCCTTCCGATGATACAGTCACACTGCAGAGGCTGCTGCAGATAAGTGGCATCTGTCGTTGCCTTTAGTGCATCTCTCGACACGTTTTATAATTTACTAACCAAGGCTGCATTATCTCCTGATTGTCTGACTTGACAGCTCGAATAAAAAGCTGCAAAATTGCTTAACAGGCGAGCACGAGTTCCTCCCATCCCTCCGATGGCGCACACAGGAACCTTTTTGACATGCAAACAGTGAAATCCCCTCTTTCATAATACAAAATCAAATAAAAACAAAGTACAAGACCTCTCCTCAGTTACCCTTTAAGCAATTATGTCAGCTTTGTAAAATCATAAATAGTTATGCTTCATTTAAAATGTGGCCCTGCAGCTTTTTTCTGCTCTCTGCTCAAATCTTTGCCATCCGAGATGACTCTCAGAGATAGGCTTATTAGTGCTATTAACATACTGCTGGAGCTGTGAAACGGCCTTGTTAACATTTGGAAATGAATCAAGCCTCCGGCATGTGTTATTATCCAGGTTATCTGTGTTTTTTATGTTTAATTCTCTCCTCTGTGCAACAGCTGCGCAGTGATTCCGTGGAGGCCTTATCACAGCTAATGACGGCTCTGATTGGGCTGATAACGTCTCCCCTCAGGGAGGTGATGTATGTTTCATTACAGGTTTGTTTCACAAGCAAGGCTGCCAAAATGTTAAAGACAAATATGTCCATTAAAGACATCACAGAGACACAATTAATCACCACACAGCTGAAGGATCTTATTCAGAACACAGAATAGTGTCGAGTTTCTCTTAGTTCTCGGTTCTCAAATCAGTGAATGAGATACCTTGCATACTGACATTATTTCATCAAGAAAAGTACTTAATTATGGTGCAACTTATCTGTATTAAATATCTGTGTTTGCTTCCTGAAAAAAAGCCTCTGAGACAAAAGCCATTATAATTTGATAGTCTGTGATTAAAACAAACCTCAGATTGAGGTCAGAGAGACTCTGCAGAGATTTAAGTTAAAATAAATGTTTTATTTGTGGTCAACTTTTGGTCAAATATCATCAACGCTGATGTTCTGTTGGGAGAACAGGAGACGCTGAACACTTTTAACAGCTAAAAACATTTAACACTGCACATACTTTGCTTTCTTATTTTGATTTTATCTAATGTGTCAGAAGTCTGCTACTTAATTGTTTTTAATTACTAGACATAAGCTGTAAAATATGGTTAAATACAATGAATATTCATATCTGTGATTGGTGATGACAGGACTTTTTTACCCCAAACATCTAACTAAACCCCAAAATAAGCATCACTACGTAGGATAACACAATGCACGTTTCTTTGTCTTTAAACTATTTTTTTGAACAAAATAAATTTACAATTCCTCATGCGTAGCCCATAAAACATGACCTATTTTGTTATTTGGAGGATAAAATTGCCTTATTGTCATTATCTACTCATTTTTCTACATATTGGGTTTTAATAAGGTCATAAAAAAAGTATCTAAAGGGGGATACAATTGTTATATTTAATTATTTTGACACAAATACAAACACAAAGCAAAAACACATTTTAGATTTTTAAGAAAATGTTATTTCCTTCAAAGGCAAATATCTGTGATTTTACAGGTCAAAGGTCATGACTAAGGTTTGGATTTATATCAATAATATGTGCATCGATACGTTACAGCCAACAGATGCTGTGGAGCCGCAGTGTGTGGCTACTTTTGTGGAGAGTAAATAGTCGGTGCAGAACAGACTAGAAGGAGGAAATCTATTGACACACGGAGACGACGTCCTCGGTGGGAAACTCTGAAGCCTGCAGGCCCAACAAGCCTCCATTAAGCTCTCCAACGTCTAAAGGGCTTAAGGGGAAAAGACAAGTTGTGACTCGGGACGAGGGTCTGCTGCTGCTGAATCCTTTCCAGATGAGATAATACTCTCCCTCCTTTAAATACCGCTCTACTCCGTCTCTTCTTTTTTACCGACACAACTGGTGCACGAGGAACGGGGATTTGAGAGTGTCGGATATGAAGGAAGTTATTCTGTCCAGAAGAAGAAGAAGAGCTGCTTTCACCGGTCAACTCTTGTCTGGTTTCCTATCAGCCACTTCAAAAGAAGGGAGGAAGTGTCCTCCGCTGACCCCAGAACAGCTTCAGATCCTTCAATTAACTGATACACTGTTAAACAGATACAATGAATTTAGGCAGTTTGGCCCACTGATCAAATATACCTGCAAAACTAGTGACTTCACATCAGCTGCACTTTGTGTTTAGGTCTAATTAGCAAATGTTAGTATGCTAACACGCTAAACAAAGAACCAGCTACACTTTAAAAATGACTTTGTCATTGAGGCCTAATTAAAATGCCAATCACGATATCCACGATGTCCAAGAGGACCTAATCAAATGTCTTGTTTTGTCCAAATCCCCCAAAAATATTCAATTTACTATAATGTTCAAAAAAGGAAAAGCAGTTTCACACTTTATTAAACAATAAAATGTAACAAAATAATCCTTAAAGGTGCAAGATCTGAAATTGGAAGCATATCGATTGCCCCAAGATGGCTAACAGCGCTAACAGAGCAACCTACCCGGCCTGTACTGATTTAAAGTCATTTACAAATTGGTACATTTTTCTATGAAAATGTCCACGTATCCTCGGCTTCTATGATATCTTACAAAAAAGTTACTCCTCATTTTTATAGCTTTTTCCAACAGGTGTCAGAGTTGTGCTCGTTACAAGCATACAGTCTTTTCAAAATGAACTTCTGTCTTCGTAGGAAACAGTTTAGTTAGGTTTAGACAACAAAACTATTTAGTTAGAGTTATGAAAAGATCGTTGTTTGGGTTTAATTACCTACAGAAGGGCCATCTCTAAAGTATGCAGGTTTACGTGACAAATAGATCAACGTTGACTTCTTGTTTCACACGGGGAACAAACAGCGGTCTCCTGTTTGGCCGTGTTCTTTGTTTATTTTGACATCTATGTTGTAAAGCCTGTAGAGGAACCTCCCAAAACCACTCAAAGTCAGGTGACTAAAATGCCCAAATCCCCCCTTAAAAAGTCAGTCTTCTCCTGTGATTCTTCCCTCCAAAAGAAAAACTTAAAGCAGCTCCACGTCGTCCCGACTGTGTCCTCCGCTCAACTTAACCCTACAGGATGTTAAACCCACCAGGAATTTCACGAATGCTCTCAGCGTCTCGTGTCGCGAGGATGACTAAGCTGCTTTCCACCTGGTCTCGACTGTGAAATCCTCCTCACAGGAACCACCGTCACTCTCCTTCTCTGAGTTTGAACGGTGGATTCAGCGGGACTGTTGGGGGCTTTTATTTACATGCATGTCGGACCAGGAGACGAGAAAATCCACTGCAGACACCGGCTTTGTGTGCCGAGACGTGATGTGAAACAAAAACAAGATGCAGAGAGAGAAATAAAGTCTGTTCTCTTCTGACAAAAGCAGAGAAACCGGAGACGGAGGCCGGGACTCCGCCCACGTCGGTGTACAGTTGACCCCTGATTAACCTCCCAGGTAAACACATCCTCCTCTGTATCACCTCTCACTCCTCGGCCTATGAACGCACGGCGAAGCCAAAGTCTGGCGACAGTCGACAGCCAATGAGAGGCGAGTTTTTATCCTTCCCGTCCTGCATGGAAATAGCAGAAAACAGTCCCAGCATGCAACAGCTGCTATCAAAGCATCTGCTGGTCCTCCCAATCTCGTCTTCTCTCTCACACACACACACACACACTTTATCGAGGCCTCACAATCCAAACACACACTAAATCCTTTCTTGTCTGTCTCTGTTTCTAGATACAAATCAAAACCACTCATGCAAAAAAAAACACAACACCAATAAAAAGAATAAAGCTGTCCAGCTCGGTTCCAGTTCATCTCCTGGACAAGTGTGAACAAAATGTCAACAGTTTCCAGTCCTCCCACATTCAGACACCGTCAGCGGAGCAAACGAGAGGCCAAAAGGTCAACGGCCGACGACGGGAGACGCGGTGCGATCGATTGTTTCATTGAACGGAGTGTTAGGACCCTCAGCTCGGGTTAAAACATCACTCACACACCAGTTAAAGTGATGAACTCGTCCAATAACGTGCTTTGTTTTTAATGAAGTATCAGTCGTGACGGACTGTCCCTGAATGCAGCTGCAGGAAATGCTTCATTGTCTTTGCATATTTTTTATTTATCTGCTTCAAATGATTGGTGATTAATTATTTAAAATATATTGTTAAATAAAAACATGCTGGTTGAACTCTGTTTATCTAAAATCTTCTCTAAGCACTCCAAGAATTTTGATCCCTTAAAAAAAGAAAAGGTGTGTTAAACAAAAGAGAGGAACTATTTGACTATTAGATGATATCTTTGGTGTATATATCTGTTCAGAGGAAGCCGTGATGAAAACTCTTTGGTGTCAAACATATTTCACTTTTTCTACTTTTGTTTATCTGACGAGAAAACATACAAAAACCTGATGAAAAATAATTTAAAGGACGTTTTGAAGGATACAACAAATAACTCTGATATGGATTTGTACTTTTGTTTATGATCAAATGTTTAATGCATTTATCTGTAATTGTTTTAATTAATTCTACACATGATAAGGTTGTTTTTTATCTGTCTCACAGATGTTTTAATGCGTTGTAGTGCAACTAAAGTAAATCAAGCTGAAGTGTGTTTGATGATCTTTTACAGTAAACTAACATGTCTGCACTGTAACATTTCTAATAATTCTATGTTAAAACTATTGTCTCCACATCCACATAAATTACAACGAAAATACATGAAGTATAATAAGAAAGAAATACATTTTAATTGTTTCTTCTTTGTTTGCTTTCATCAACCTAATTAACATGTTTAGGAACATTTACATTCCTCCATCTGCATTTTAAAGCATCTCAGTTTGACTTTAAGGGAGAAATATTCTCTTATTTGTTTATGCTTTTGTCCCTAAAACAGTAAAACCAGCAGTGAATTAAAGAGAGGCTCCTCTTTCACCAAAACACACAGAAATAAAACATTTGCATTCTCCATAGCATGTTTGATGACAAACAGGCTGATTTAAATACTGACAAGAAGCGGTTTGCTGCACAAACAGCTGCAGGAAACCGAGAGGAGAATGAAATCATTTGCCTTTTTCAAAACAAGTCGGTCATGCAGTTCAAGCTATTTGACTTTATTATAATTTGAAGAACAAGACCAGACATTGTTCCATATTTAGCTTCATGTATCAGCTGGTAAACCACTTTTACTCTACAATAATACGTTTTTTTATTTGTGCTGCAGAAAACAAGTGTTAATGAGCCAAATGTTTCAGCTTAGAGCAGAGGATTAAACATCTTTAAGTTCTTTAACGTGAAGGCCAAACACTCCTCT